>NC_056741.1:965594782-965894782 GCF_019279795.1 Protopterus annectens
GTCTGCGGATACTGCTGAGGAGAGTTGTTGCCAGTGTCCACACCACCCCTGGTTATGCAGTGCCATCCTCATCAGTGTTGCAGTCATCCCACCATATGGAAAGCAGGTATTCCTTGTTGGATGTTAAAGGGATAAGTGTGGGAAGTCTCATACCAGTACTGCTATGGACAATTGTATTCTGGCTTTCCTGTACTCTAGCATGTCCTACCATATCTTTGGCCCTTTTTTTGCGCTATGTCAACAGCAGTTATAACCATAACCACCTGGTTCCACACCTTTTATCTCTCAAATTGTTGTCCCCTTTTCCAAAAAGATGCTCACCTTATGTGCTTAGGGCCTCCATGAGAACACAGTTCTCTTCAGATCTGAAATCATCTTTACCCTGTCTTGATCCCTGCTGCTGCATCATACTTTTAGCCTGGAACAATACATATGAGTAACCATAATGAAACTTGATTTAATAACTCAAAACATACTTATCACCCCTGCGTCAAAGGCCACAAAACCACACCTGCATTTTTTACACCTAAATCCCTTTTTGAACTATGACAGCAGATTAATAACAAAAGAAATGCTGTCTGTCTGAGTTTAGCATGGCTACACTGAAGTAGAAATCAAACTTGATCAACTTCCTTCTCTCCTTTGAAACTACTAACTTATACATCATGATTATACATCTGTGCCAATATCCTCAGGGTGTCCCATGAATATAATAATATTATCATCAACAGCCATGCTACTGTTGACATCTTCCACAAATGGGAAATAAATGACAAAGTTGTATACTTTACAGTGTCCTTATATATTATGCCAACAGATCTGCACACAATAAAGAGTTCCATAACCTTTCACCACACATTCCCTATGTAAATAACACTACAATGGATGCTCAGCTTTAATAAGTCACACTTTCTATCTCCTGACATACCACTGCTGTCATTGTCATCAACGTATAACAATATGCAATTGACTTTGAAAAATGAAATAAAAACAGACTTATGTGAAGTAAGTATCCATTAGGTTTAATTTCAATAGCTTGTTAATATTTTATAAATGTAAAGTTGTTTTTGCTTATTTTAAAAAGTCTCCTCTTTCCCACAGCAGTTATTGCTAAACTCAAATGATTACAGATAAATATGCCAGGTTTACAGTCATTGACAGAAATTCAGGCTGACTTAACACATTTTGCATGCAAATTAAAGTCAGCTGCTCTGTGAAGCATAGGAATACACATGTTTATATATGGTCACAAAGATGTAAGTAACCCTTGAGTGGTTGTGGATGAGCTGCACTGAGACTTGCTTGCCACTGGAATGAGCGGCAGTGGATAGTATTGTCCTAATGCAACTTAACTATCCCACAGCAGTTTCAAAGAAAACTGGATAAAGTAAGTTTGTAGTTTACAGATTACTGGAGACTAATCCATAGCCATCCTTCAAATTATGACACACATTAGGACTTCCTAACAGTAAATCTGTTTACTTAAAGTAACAAAACATAAACTAGACATGTTATTAGTAAATCCCACTTACAAAACGTAATTATGAAATGATTACCTCATTAACTACTTCAAATATCATGCTTCCGTAGCATCTGAATGCATGATTTTGATGACAAATGTGGATTTCAGGTGAAAGCATTTCTTTGCTTAATTAGGCACATATATAAGCCTATGACAAAGTAAGTAATGTCTTTTAGCTTTTCACAGTTAGGGGTCACCACAGTGGAACTCTGGTCCGCTAATGATTGGCAGTGGATTTTTTACGGTGCCGTTTTGCAGCCCGGCGCCCAACCTTAGCAAACCAGTTTCCCCAGCACAAATTCCTTCAATAAAAACAGATTGATAGATTGATAGATAGATAGATAGATAGATAGATAGATAGATAGATAGATAGATAGATAGATAGATAGATAGCCATGTCACTTTTAAAATGCAATTCATAAACTTAACCTTACCAAAATATCAGTTCCATGAGTAAAATCCCTACCTGGCTGCATGGGTTGGGTATAGTGATGTCAAACCTCAGAGGGTGTGGTTTCCACCCTCTGAAATAACCAAAGTCCTGCAGTTACTGTCCTCAGTTTGGTTTTGGCACCAGTAAAGATGTCAGTATCTGTGAAATCATGAGGTCAAGCTCCAAGCTGGTCCCATAATGAGATTAAGCTTTTGGTCTACTTCTTGCAGGTCTCATATATGCAGAAAAATGGAACTGTAGTAGCCAGCTCTGAATGGGCAAAAGTTGAAATTCTGGCAGGTATTGGGTGAGCACTTGTCATCCTTGATAGGGATCACTAACTCTGGACCCCAGTGCTGGCAAAAGTATGATGACCTGCAGAGATCCAGGCCTGACCAATTGGATCAGCGGGTTTCTTAGGATTGGACAAGAAGGCTAGAGTTCTGCAGTAAATATTTTAACATTTTACTTTTTCCTCTTACTTACATAAGTTTTAAAAATAGTATAGTAATAATCTAAAAAGATATGTTGCATAGATGCAGCCATGTGTAGATACAAATGTAAGTATGATTGCAAATATGTATGTCTGTTTATGTAAAAGGGTAGATGTACAGTTAAACATATTAGTAAATATACTTGTAGAAGTATGTATTAAATATATATATATATATATATATATATATATATATATATATATATATATATATATATATATAAAATATATATTTAATTAAAATATATATTTTAAGACAGTATATTTAGTTGTTACTTAAATAATTATTTGTAAGGCATCCAGAAAACTTTTAAAAATACAAGGTTCTTTGTAAGCCACAAGTTACTTATTAATATAATAGTTTTCTGAGTCATTTATTATTACCAAAATAACTTACAAATATGACGCGGCTGACCTGGGTTAACCATCCTACCTTAGGTAGAGTGGGGGAGGGGGTAAAGTAGCTGAATTGCTAGCACACAAGTTACTGCACACTGCAGAGTTCAAACTTTTGATTTCATAATTCAGAATGTGTCTTTCTTAAGGGTAATGTACTTTATATTAAGGAAAAAGACGTAAGCATTGCAAGGAATATTGCAGAGAAACCATTTACATTGCAAAACATAAAACAATGCTATGATATCTTTAATCATCCTCATAAGAGACAAGCTGAAGATTGAAAAAAATGTTACAAATAGAAAGTTATGACATAATTTTTACTTGTAGTTACAGTAAACAAAGTCAGGAATGAGATTTTTAATAATAAAGAAAACAAAAGGACACATAATACATACAAATAGTTCCTTCATGAGGAATTTGCATATAATCAGTAAAGGCATACTATGGTGAATAATAAATAGAACCATATCACAGAGGTATGCTTGGACATATATAACAGGAAAACCCTCCCTCATACTTTTTCTGTAGCTGAGGAGGAAATCAATTATAACAATTGCCAGGCACAACAAAAGAGGTCAACAAAAGTGGTTAATGACTATGCAGGCATTAGGCATTCAGTTCAATATGAATGAAAGGTAATCTTTTATTTTTTTTAAATAAGCAATCAGAAGTAGTAATAAAAATGAATGCATAAATAATCTGCTACCAGTAAGCAACCGAAGCGCAATCCATTTCAATAGCTTAGTACAGACATTTTTTATTATTAATGGTTTGCCATACATTATCTTAAACCTGCTTTTAGATGCTTATTAGCAGCTTAATGCAGAAAATATTTCCACTGTAAAATATACTATAGTTTCTTATCTTAAAACTGCTTATTAAAAGCTCGTAAGAAATATTTACCATAAGTTACCCCCATGTAATAACATACCACCATTTCATATCTTATACATGCTTTTTATATGCTAAATGAACACTGTTAATAAAGTATGCACAGAAGTAGCAACAAATTATGATTGAATTTACTGTGTCCATTTTGTGAGTTTCTCTACTCTCCTTCTCTCTTTTTCTTATTTTTTATTATCAATTAACTTGCCTTCCTTTCCCATTTATGTTCATTTTTCCAAAGGTCCAGAAATCCCCGTAGCAGCTCAGTAATGTACCTCCTAGGTCAAGAGTGTTCTCCCTCTGTACATCCAGGGGCCCCCTCCTCTCTCATCTCTAGTAAAATGCTATTGATGAGCTCCTTCTGTGTGTCTCTCTTTGTTATGTTTCACATGTGCAGTCTTTCCTGTCTTCCTCTTCCCCCTTCTTCAATCTCGTAATCAGGGTGTCCACATAAGGACACCCTAATAGAAAATGCATAAATCCCCTTTACATATTTTTAAACTTATTATAAATAGTTTTGCTGTGCCCTGCTTGCCTTAATTCTCTATCAGAAGGCTTACACCAAGCAGTGCTAGTTCAAAATATCCAAAATATTCCAAATTAATCTGTTCATTTACATTTGAACATACTTCTTCATCTATACTTAAAGGATAACTTCACCAACTATAATCATTTCATGAAGTTCCTCATTTCTTAGCACAGTCATTGCAAATAACCTATGCTTACTTGATTTACATATAGGAGCAGCCATGCGATTCGCAACTGACTACTAAGAAAGTGTGAACCTCAGGATTATGAATACCACCTCTTGTCTCTAAACAGGACACAGAAGCTTGAAGCCTTAAGCTCAATCCCACAAGAGCAAGTTCATTACAATACGGCGATGAAATGAAAGTCCATGAGCAGTTTGTATATAGTGCAAAGTGTTTCATTCTCTAAAATAAATTACTGAAAAGGAGTAGTGTGAGATACAGTTCATCAATACATGTATCTTTTTACTTCACTATTATCAGTCAACAACTACTTTTAGAACAGAGTGTGTTTTTCTATCAACATTTGTAACAGAGCATAAAGAGAGACTGAATAAGGAATTCACAAAGAAACAATGGAAGGATATATGTATGCCTCCCAAATATGCAACAAAATCTAGAAGATTTAGAATTTTTGCCTGGAAATGGTTACATAGATATTTTTATACCCTAAGTAGACTCCAGGGAATTTTTTCACAGGCAGACAGCAAATGTTGGAGATGTGAAGGGGACATTTTTTTTCTGGGAGTGCTGTGAGTTGGCAGACATTAAGGATTCCTTGTGCAATGCACTGTCTGTGATACTGGGTGGGCAGATTGGTCTGACGAGGGAGATGATTTTTCTGAGTTATGATACAGAATTGAAATTACCTAGACATGGTAAGGCCTTGCTGTGTCTAATAATGGTGGCTACCGTAAAAAGCTATTACTAAAAATGGAAAATAATCCAAACCAACTATACTAGAAGTGGAGATAAAACAAATGGAATTGATATTTTTAGAAAAGGGTAGGAGCAAACTACATAGGAGAAAATGGGAATTGTGAGAACAATACATACAAGGGAGGAATGAAGTTTAAAAGGTGGCAGGACTTAAATGAGCTATGTAATATCAGAGTGAGAAAGACTGGGTATATTATAAGTGATGTATAATGTTTGCAACTGGGAGTGTGTCAGTATGGTTTGTGATGTAAAATGTTTGCAACTAGGATTGCGCCACGGTGGTTTGTTTTCATTTATATAAATGTATGATTGCCTATGTAGTAAGTGATGGTTTAATAAAGATGTTTCGTGTTTAAAAAAAAGGCAAGAATTGAATAATGTATGTAATATTGCTTAGGTTATATGATATATAGCAATATATATGAAGTATAATGTTTGTTATGTTAATATAGTTTGATTACTTTTATATGAATGTAAATTTGCCTGTGTCACGAGTGATAATTCAATATAGGAGTTTGAAAAAAAAAAGAAAATGGTGAGCATACATTCAGAGCTAATAGATATGAAAAGCATCTGTGACAGCATGGGGATGGGCAACACATGCAAGTTATCAATGTTTTAACTAAATTAATTGACAATATCATTTTATTTTGTACAGGGTTAGCTGCATGGGATAGTGGAAGATGAAGGCCTTAATACACACCGGATAACTTAATTTCATAAAACGGACTGGACAGTAAATGACTTGGTGGAGGGATGGGCTCATTCTCAACTATCCTGGGGAGAAGGAGGTGGTGTGATCTACAATGTCACACTAAGGTACCCCCATCCAGTACCCTCAGTCAGCACCAGATAATGCCTATCTGGCCAGTTGCACTATGACAACTTATCTTAACACTGAAACACTGACAACTTACACCTTCTACTCCTCCTTGACTCCAGGTTAGGGAAATCTCATCAAACTTACACATCCATGTCTCAAAATCAGTCTTGACATCTTGTAGTGAGCTAACCAAATAAATCATAACCTTAGTAACATATGCCCATAGGTTCATAGCTTCATAGGTATATGATGACGCAAATGATCATAGTGGCTTTTTTAAGCCTAACCATGCATCCCAAATGTATCCAACAAGTTTTGGTGCCCTCGACAGTATTTTAAGGAGTATTTGTAGTCTAGGGCATGGGTGGTCAATCATTTGCAGGTTGCCTCTGTCCATTAGAGATATAGGTGACAGAGCAGGGGTGAATTTATGGTTTCCCATCCACTGGTCCAGGTATGCTTCAATAGGGTTAAGGAAGAACTCTTCTTTACATTGATGGGAAGCCAGTCCCAGAGGAGACATTTTCTGAGACACATACCTACCCCTCCAAAATGTCCTATTTATGTCACAAGCAAGGTTTAAGTCCTAGATCAGGTAGTTTTGATGCTGTTCATTTTGCAGATATGCCAAAGGTTCACCAGAGCAGGATCCAAGGATGTCTTATACGCCAAGCATAGATCTCCCCTCCACACTCTGTAGGAGACAAAGTATTAGGATAACGAAAAACAAGCACAAACTAAATGAAATAAGAAGGGCAAATGTAGCTCAGTCTCCTCCTTGCACCCCAGATTAATCACATATGAAACAAATGTGTGAAACTGAGTTGAAGTGTATAAATAGATTAAATAAGAGGGCAAATTTTACATCAAACTTGAATGAAAGAAAAAAATATTGTAAAAAAATTAAAAAGTGAAGATGTAAGGATTATGAAACCCGACAAGGGGGGAGGAGCAGTTATTATGAGTCAACATACTTATAATATGAAATTGAGTAATATTTTAAACTCAGATATTTATGTTGAAGTTTCTATTAATGAGTTAAATGGGGCGTATAGAAAAATGTATGAACAATTAATTGATATTTTTTTTGGAAAGGCGGATTAACTTGGACTTGCATAACTATTTGAATATAACTACCCCAAAAATTCCTGCCTTTTTTGGATCCCCATAAAATCCACAAAAGTATATTTGATCCCCCCATGTGCCCATCAGTGGATGGAAGGGATTTCATTACTTCTGCATGTGTGAAATATATAGATTATGAGCTCAAGAACATCTTAGGAAAAGAATCACAAATATGTAAAGATTTGTGGTCATTTTTACAATATATGAATGATATTCAATTTGACCATAATGATATCTTGGTAACAATTGATGTATGTGATCTTTATACAGTAATTCCATAGACCATAAGTTTAGAATGGGTTAATGAGATGCTTATCCATCATAAAGTTGGACATGAGACAACTAACCTTATTATGGGACTAGTAGAAATGGTGTTGAGCAATAATTTTGTTACTTTCAACAAGAAGTATTTCCTGCAGAAAAAAAGGCATTGCCATGGGGTCACCTTGTGGGGAAGCCTATGCAAACATGGTGATGGCCTATTGGGAAAGGAATTTTATATTCAATTCCAAGTTTAAGACATGCTTAAAGTCATACCATATATTTCAGGATGACATCAGTATTATATGGACAGGGGCACAGGAGTTATTGAATGAATGTTTTTGTATATATAAATGGCACTACTGAGTTTTTGTGGTTCACTTGGGATATCAATGCAGTATATATTAATTATTTAGATGTTCACCTAGAAAAAGACAGGGTTAATGAGATGTACACAGCTGTCATCCATAGGAAAGCAACCTATTCCAATTGTTTCTTACGTTATAGTAGTTCACATCCGGAGCACCAAAAAAGATCTGTTGTCAAAGGACTTATTAGGGCATCCCAGTTGGTAACGAAATATGATGAATTTTTTAATTAATGTCTTACTCTGTGTACTATGTTTCTTAATAGGGAATATCCTAGTAAATTTGTAGATGCATTGATTCAGGAAGTAACTAGTAAAAGATTGAATGGTCATTTTAAACCTACCTTGGATCAATCCAAGATCACCCATGACATCATCAGTCCGATTTATAGTGATGTGTCTTGTTGTGCAGTATGAGCAAAATTGTGGAACACATAATAAGTCTGACTTTACCAAAGCCCTAGTTATTATGTTTACTCAAGATCATAAGTTAATCAAAGATGTATTTGTAAAAAATTGGTCTATTTTAACAGAAGATCCCTATATAAGGAACCACATGATTGAGAAACCAAACACTGTACCGGAAAGGCAAGAGTTTTAAGGATATTTTTAAACAAGCTACCTATTTGCCTGCCCAATTGAATTTAGGTATGACAAGGTGTGGGGCATGACATTGATGCCATAAAGTAAACAATGGTGACAATTTTTATCTAAGAAATATAAGATATTCTTTGAAAGGCAAATAGAACTGCAATTCTAAGGCAGTTGTGTATTTAGCTGTGTGCAACTCATGTCCAGTATTTTATACTGGAAAAACTGAGAGATGCCTTGCCCAAAGAATATATGAACATGAGTATGCTATAAAGAAAAATAATTCAAATAATGCTTTAGTAAAGCACATTTGTGAATGCAATAGTCACCATTTTTCTTATATGGCCATTGACCATGTGAATGCTGAAATAAAACAACCATGGAGAGCGCAGTTAGAGCTAAAAGAATTAAAATGGCAAATCAGAGTACAGGCAGATAACTGGCCTGGAATCAGTGAATGTAGCTCTATTGCACCAGTTTTAAAACTGAAGGCCCTGCAAAGAAAGAAAATTAATTAATTAATTAAGGTGCAATTCTTTATGAAGTTGTCTTATTTTTCTAATGTATGTACTTCCTATGCATTGTCTATGTAATTTTATGATTTTTTACATGACTTTTTACATGAATTTATAATGTATTTATATGACATATTTATAACGATATTTTAACTTTCCATTTATAGTCATATTTATTATTTGATATATTTATAACACTTTTAGGGACATATGAGTAAATCCAACATATTTTACTATTTTTAATATATATTTTTAACAATACTTAATACATCTACTTAATATTTATTAGGTTATTACATATGCATGTCAATCATACTGAGGGTCCAATGAAAAATGAAGTTGCAGTACAAAAGGATGTGATGTAACAATTTTTAAAATGTCTGATGAAGTTTAACATGGTTTTAAATGAAAGCACTAACACACTGATTTATTTTTGTTAATAAAATGTCTTTTGGAACTGTTGGATTCAAAGTATTAGGATAGGGCTTTGAGGCAATCCACACAGTACATGTTCTTAATGCCCTGTATTCCTTTTGTGAGGAAGCTCTGCGGATATTCCAGTTGATTCATGTCCCGGAATAGGTACATACCAGAGGGGAGTGTTATACTCAATGGGTCTGATGAGGGTCGACTATACTAAAACCATGACTTTCTTGGTCCTAAAGTCCATGCATTTGCTTATAATTTGAGCAATATAAAATTATTTCCTTGCACATTAGAGAATGCATTTAGGACATGCACCCCAGTGATAGTTGTGGTTCCAGAATATACAACTAGTCCACCTCACCTTTGTGCATTTCACTATTACACCAGACTCCATTACTGTACACATCATATGCTTACAGCAATGAGTAACTCACCAATTAGACACTGTCCTTCAAGTCTGTACATTCACCATTATTCAAGAACATCAACATCCATTTCCCCCTTTGGACATAATAATATATATATCATACCTCTCAACTGTACAGATTTTTGCAGAATGTCCAGATTTTTGCCTCATATTTTTGGTCCATTTTTCATAAAAGTGTGTTTTTTCTGGCAAATTATCAGCAAATCATTAAAGAATGATTTCGAAAATAATGACAGACATTTGAATTTTAGACTATACACCATTCAGAAAAATCCATGCTAATGCAAAACCTGTTACTCTATCAACTTTCTAAGTTTGTAAGAGAAATATTTAAAATTGTCCCTATTTTTGGGCCTTTGTCCCAATTTATGACTCTGTCCAGATTTCTATAAAATGTGTGTGTGTGTGTGTGTGTGTGTGTGTGTGTGTGTGTGTGTGTGTGTGTGTGTGTGTGTGTGTGTGTGTGTGTGTGTGAGTGTATGTGTGTGCACGTGTCTTATATATGGGTCTACTTTACATGAACAAAATTTCATATATTGCATTTGCCATGGTAGTGTCCGGAAGTTTTGCTACGAGAAATTTCATTTACCCGAAACTCATAACACAGAAATGAAAAGGCCAACAGCACCACTACACCAATGTCCTGGAACACTGACTTACCACTCCAGGTAAATAACCACTTGGCTATCCAAACAAAAATGTAAACCGAAGAAAAGCAAACCCACCCAAATATTTTATTTAGTAATATCGTAAAGATTTCTACATATAATCGATCTATTCCTGGAGCTTTTCTGGTCTAATTGTTTTCTTTTTATTACTTTTTTAATCTCTTTTAAACATATTTTTTTCAATATTTTCTACATCTGTTCCTCTTTTAACTTAATGGTAAGATTATTTTAAATATTTAGTATATTATTATTTATATGAATAATATCACTATTTATGTTCTCATAAAATTCTTTAAAAATTAAAAGTATTTCTCCTCTCTCAATTTTATTTTGTGTCACTGGATTAATTATACTATTTCTCTGAGCTTTTTTTATTTATTAATTTGCTTCTATTAGATAATGTGCATAGTTTTTTTGTGACATCGTGTACTTGTATATCTTAACTTTTTCTAAAGCTATTTCATCTTTATGATACAGAATATTTTGATATTGTGAAGTTAACATTTTAGTCAGTTATTATCTTTTCCTTTATCGTGCTCTTCTAGTTCAGCGTTATGAAGCTTTTTTTTTATATATTAACTACTTTTTGATCCATTCTTTAATTTTACTATAAGACCATTTTCCCATTTTTTCTTTAATACAAATTATTAAAGTGTCCACTAGAATTGCTTTATTAACTTCTTTTGTCATAATTTAATGAGAGGAAATCTTCAGTTTGCTCTAAAAAGTGTTTTTAAAGTCTTTTAATTTTGTCATATATGCAGGGATCTGATTTATTAATTGAAATATTCTACATTCAGTTTTTAAATCTATATATACTGCATTATAAACTGATAGTGGGCAATGTATAGTTTCAAAGCTATCTATTTTATTTCTAATATCCAAATACATACATATAGATAGACAGATAAATAGATAGATAGACAGATAAATAGATAGATGTAGATATATAAAATTCCTATCAATAGAAGTTTGTGTTCCATGTGCATATGAATAATGAGTATAAAAAAGAGAATTGTTTTCTATAGATAAAGCTAAATCTTCTATATTGTTATAATGTGATCCACTTATTTAACACTCTAGTTGAAGCTGTAATTCTAATATTTTTATAATATTTTTTCTTACAACCATTGGCTATTTTTCTCTCTGTGGTACAATTAAAATCCCCTGCCATAATAAGATTATCCTTCCATATACTTTGTAAAATTTCAAGATAATCCCTGGCTGTATTTACACTCAGTCCTGGTAGCCAATAAAAGCTAGCCAATGTATATGCTCTGTTATTATATTGAGTAATATATTGTATCATATAACATTCCTCATTAGGTTTTGATGGTTCTGTCTTGTGTCTACCACTTTATATTATTCTGTGCAATTACTGGTAGCTTGTGCATACCCTTTTCAATGTGTTGGCTATTTATATGTTGGATTTTTAATCTGCCTCTTCCTATAATTTCTGTATGGTACACGTCCATTTTTCTTCCCCTTACTGTCTTATGCATTCATACAATTCATTACTTCAACCAGATAAACTTGTGCGTGGTGTAACTGTCTCTGCATCTGTGAGTTCTACTTCCACAACAAATAATTTGCTAAAAGCTAGCTGCTAGTAGGTGCAATCCATTTCTAGAGATAATTCACTATTATTGCTTTATCCTTGATGGATAATAGCTGGCTCCTTATTAGTTATTTTGTTTGGCAGTTCAGGTTCATATTAATCAATTCCCACTGAAATTACTCTATAAGGATAAAGAAAAAGGTTATTTTCCTAGTATTTTGATCAGCATTATCTCTGACAATAAATCAAGCCCACAAGTTTTAAAAATTGCACTTGAAACATATCATCCATGTAAAAATTTAGTAATCACATAGAGAAACAACAAAAATGAGTAAAAGGGAAGACTCTTAATTGCAAAAACTGTAGCAAATTGCATTTTTCAATATGGCTGGCCTATACACAGCAGAGTTTGCCTCTGCAGAGCAGCTTAGCTTCTAGAACCTTGCAGGATCAGAATCTGACCAGCTAAAACTTTTCTTATAATACACAGAATTTGAAACAAGTTAGGTAAATGTAAAGGAAAGAACAGTGGTTTAAATATTATATTGCACATTACTGGATCACTCCGTAAGGATGGTGTGCTATGTTGCAAATTTGCAGTACTGAGGTTGTGGTAAAATATCATGTACAACATTCATACATGGTCTTTACCCTGCATGGTAGAAGGTATCTCAGCTGTTGGCTTGATAGATGGATAATAGGGAACAGTCTGTGAGTTGCCATGAGGAATGTACAATATGTTGTGCATGAGGTCAATATTCATTACATTTTAAAAGCTTAAAAAGGTGCTGCAAATTACTGTTTGGTGCAGCGCTGCAGCAAAGTGGGGATTTTAACAGCCTTTGACAATAGCTTACTTGCTTGGTCGTGTTTCTTGACAGATCCAAATGAACAATTTCAGGAAAATATATGAAAATACACAGAAGTACATTGTTGGAGGAAGAGTTTCTATATTTAACAGAGTGAAATTGTTAGCAAATGATTTGTAGTGGTGTTTTAGTAAACTATTATTGAGTGAGCTGTACACAAGAGTAAATCTGAAGACTTAGACTGTACACATAAATATCTCAGGTATTAAGTTTGGCCAACCTATAATGGTTTCCTAAGTGCTGCTGAAACAGAAATCATTTACTAGCTGCTATGACACTTGCAAGTTGCTTTTCTGAAAATAAACATTCTATCTGAGATGAAAGCAGGAAGGTTGACTGCAGTTTTGATGTGCTGTAGAAGAAGTAGGGGCACACAGCATAACAGGCTGTAATCTCTACAGGACAGCTACATCGTGATTGCTGTTGTAACAGGACTGTGCTGAGAAAGCACAGTATTGCAGCCTGCATTGCCTGCTGGACAGGAGTACTGTGATTGCTGTTGTTACCATATTACATTAATTTTGAGGACAGAATATAGAACCAGTGTTCTCTGCAGGTCAGTAACACTGTGATTGTTAGTGTAACACGAATGCATGTGCTGCAGGCAGGCAGTGTAATAGCCTGTGCACTCTGCAGTATGCTGGTGTAAAAAAACTGAGGCACAGGGCACTGGTAGGACAGAAATGATGCACATCAGGTTACCATTTGTATCTTGCCATTGAGTGACGGAGATGACCTTGAAAGGGAAAATGTGCATCATATGATAGCCTATACTCCCTGCTGTATATAGTACAGGGTATCTGGTTATTATGTGCTTAGAAATAGTTTATTTAGCTGAAACAGACAAATTTTGCTTAAACTAGAAGATACACACACACACACACACACACACACACACACACACACACACACACACACACACACACACACACACACACACACACACACACAAAACTTCAAATTCAACTTCAATTTAAAAGCAGGAAAAATAGAGCAAAAAAGCAAGAGTAATAATCAACCTTTAAAGCAAATGAAACAGGAGCTTAGCTGGCCCAATCAGTCCCCCTGTGCCAGTCCTATAAACTAGTACTCTACCCCCTTAGCTCTTCAAGTGAAGAATTGAAGACTAATACAAAAAAATCTGCAGGATGTCAGTTGGCTTCTTGTAGACAGTACCCAATTCATGCCCTTCCCTCCAAAAAAGGTCTATTCTTTCTACTGAAATACAAACCAGGTGGCCAAGTACACAACCCCTCCCTTCTGCCCCAGCTCTTCAATGGAAGAACAAAAAAAAATCCACAATCAGGTCCTATCTCAGTGCCCTGCCATTTCTTCCCCACATTTAATAAAAAAAAATCTTCTTATAACTGTAGCAAAGTGCTTTTTACAAATGTTCCAAGCAGTTGCTACAGTTTATGCCCAATGCAGAGTACGTCAGCACTCAAGTTTTACATTAAAAAATATATATATATATATATATATATATATATATATATATATATATATATATATATATATATATATATATATTTTTTTTTTTTTTTTTTATATACTTTTAAACTGTAGCAAACTGCATGCAGCAATATAACAAGCAGTTGCTACAGACAGTTTAGACCAAGCATGAACTGCCACAGTATTCTGGCTTTACTAAAAGAAAAAAAAAAACGAAAAGAAAAGAAAATAAATTAAGAAAGAAAGAAAGAAAAAGAAAGAAAAAAATATTTTTTCACTTTAAGACTTTAGAAAACTGCATTCTACAATTTAGCAAACTATTGCTACAGTTTAGACCACATTCAGAGTGCTACAGTGCTCAGGTTTCACTGAAATGCAATATCAGCTTTTAAAATCAAGAATTTTGATGATGGACTGAATAGCCAATTACACCCCCTAACACTTTGTGACAAACAGGTACCCCCATCACCCCATCATAGCTGCTCTACTGCATTAAAATAATAAATAAAGCAAAAGGGAAAAAGAAAGAAAGAAAACATAGGTGTGACAGTAGACATAGCTTAAAGAAAAGGAACAGTTTGGCTAAAAGTCGCACAACAGTAAAACCTACATTCATACTTGAACTAATCTTCAAGTTACTCCAAATATAAAACACATATATTGTCCCCTTCTGAAAAGGTACAACACCTTTTAAAAAAGTGTCATATTAATATAATAGTTCTGTTGCTCTTCGATGGATGCTGCCAACAAAGAGACCATATCAATAACCATTCCAAAGTGGTCCTGAACTTCCCCATGGCTTCATACATCTTATCCCCCAAAAATGATATCCACATTCTGTATACTTCTGATATCTCTCTGAGAAGAAAACAACAATTATACAATATTAGGTCATTTATATGCAAAACTATGCATACTAATAGAATAAAGCAATCAGCATGCCCATTGTAAATACAGCATTACCTCCAGGAATAAGTCCAGGTAACTATAGTTATTAAGAGGAAAAGTTACAGCCACCATAGTCTTTGCTCCAAATAAATGGAGAAAACAAACAGAACTATCAAAAGTATGGAAGAAAAAACTTCCACTCTCCTCAAGTGTACATATAATAACAGCAAATTCTTCAAATGAAAAATAAATAAATAAATGAGTACAGTCAACTCAGTGTTGAGATGTAAAGAGTAAAGATGTATGCTAGTGGTCTCACATAAACAGTAAGCTACATGCATATACCTGAGTCTTAGAAAAAGTCACATGATCTGTAGTCAACTTAAAATACTATGCAAGCATTATCACATATATGTTTAATGCATGTGGAATACATTAGGAAGATGTCTCCAACTGAAGAAGACTTGCAATATGTTTTCAATGTTCCTTAATATTAAATTAGGTGCAGAAGGCACCTCAAAAAGCAGTGTTCTATCTAAACAAACTCTTGGAGTGCTTATTCTCACAAATATCTTAGTCTTTTATTATATCCATTTTTGAAAATTGATTACTAGCAGGCAAGACAACAAATATATATTATTCTATCATACAAATAGATTACTGCCCTAAGTATGAGACTCTGGTTACTAATAACATGTGGTGTAATCAGCATATACCTTTATAGAACCTTCTGATTCTTTATGATCTGCCATGAAATCACAAGGTTTTGTCAGTATCATTGCTGAACCAGTCTGAAAAATAACAATTTCAGGTACCTTTTTCTTGTAACACAGAGTTTAATTCTGCTTCCTTCATTGATATGGGAATGATCTGAACAATACTGATAGTGTATTATTCTTCAAAATACTAGAAACACATTGATTTTCTTAAGTATCTTGGGCTAATTTATGTTGGCAACCGTGGTTACTTATAACTCCATAAGAAACAAAAACAAACTAGCAAAACTTGACAAAAAGGACCGTGAGCAGACAAATAAACCACTGATAATAAAATTTTATTTTACAGAAGTAAGCACTTTCATTCTGCTAAGACTTGGAAAACTTCATCAGACAAATTAGATTAAGATTTACACCTCTTTAAATACGTAACAATCATGCGTCACTTAACCAAATTACTTCTTAAAAAACCTTATAACAACAAATATGCCAACCATACAGTTTTTAGATAAAACAAAAAAAAATATTGGCAGTTAAAACATAACGTCCCAGTACTTATTCCCCAATCCCCCCAAGTCCATTCTCCTTTAATAAAAAACACTTTAACCAAAAATTAATAATGGCTATAACAGTACGGCAAAGTTTACTAGGCAAACCAGGGGAGAAAAAATATATTATCTATTAAGGGCTCTCAACTTCAGCAATGGGGTAATGGTAATGTGTTCATTCGACCATGGCCATGTGCAGGAATTTAGCTCTAGCTGCCAAAAAAGCTCCCTTTTCTCTAACCTTACTGGCCAGGGACCGCCCTTTCCATTTTGTGTAACCTTTTTCAGCACTGAGAATTTAAAGTCATGCCTCTGATTTTCATTCATATGTCTTTCTGAAGCATTAGTGGTTTTATTTTTACGAATGTTGTACTGATGTTGGTAAATTCTGTCATAGAGTCGGTGCTCTGTTTTCTCTACATAAAAGCTTTGGCACATTTGACAAAGGGCTACATAAACTAAGCCCTTACTCTCACAGTCAAACTTCCCTTTAATTATGATCATTCTAACTAAAACACACTCACGGTCACCTTCCATAATAAACTTACAAAAATGACATCTCCAGCATTTTTTACCTCCCCTTGGACCTCTATGTTGGAAATTCCTTCTCTTCATGATCCCCTTTAAGTTGGTATATTTTTTATAAACTTTATGGGCCTCTCCCCAGATTTCTTTCTAATGGTGTTGTCCTCCTTTATAAGAACCCAGTTTTTATTTAAAATGTCCCTTATCCTCCCCTTGTCCAGGTTAAAGGTTGTTATAAAAACCTTTGGAAACTCAATTGTTTGCTCTGAGATTAAATGCCCATTATTATAAATAGACTTGGAATTTGCTTTTCATTCACCTTGACTTAAAAGTTGTATGAAATAACATATTTTCCTCTTATAGGTAACCTCTTGGATTAGTTCTTCCATGAAAAAAGGGGGTACCCTTGTCTCAAAAACATATAAAGGAGATTTTTGCATTCATTATCAAAGCTTGTGTCTCTAGTCACCATCCGTGCTGCTCGAACTAACTGTCCCTTGATGACAGTTCATTTCTAAAAGTAGGGGTGTGCAATATTAAAATGCAGAGATTTATTGGAGTAGGTTGCTTTATGAAAAATCTTAGAGATATTTATGTATTATTAACAAAATCCTTTTCAAGTTGAATATCAAGATAAGAAATGCTCGCCTCTTCAACATTATAAATAAACTGCAAAAAATCAGTTGTATTCCAGAAAACCAGAAACACTTACCTTATCCCCCTTCCATAGAATTAAAATGTCATCAAGAAAATGGAGCTATAACCTAAAGTTAAAAGAAAAAAGGTACCCAAACACAAATCTAGAGTCCTACTCTAGCATCACAATATCAGCAAAGAGTAAGCCACAGAGAGACCCCATGGCCACCTCCTCCTTTTGAAAATAGATTTTTCCTTCACACAAAATAAAATGATTCAACAAAATAATATCCAATAGCTCCTCATATGTGTTAATAATGCCCTGTCAAATTTCTTTTTTGACTAAATATTCGGTAAACCATGACACCCCAACTTGATGTGGTATCACCGTATAGAGACCATGGATGTCGATTGTCAAGAAAATATCATCCTTACTAAAATCCAAGTCATTCATTTTTTCCAAAAATGCCATGAATCTTGGCAAATAGCCATGGTGGTGCAGTGGTTAGCATTGTTGCCTCACAGCAAGAGGTTCTCCGGTTCAATTATCGGCTGGAGTGCCTTCTGTGTTGAGTCTGCATGTCCTCCCTGTGGTCAAGTGACGTTTAAAGACATGCAGGTAGGTGTGTGCATGAATGGGTGTGCCTTCTTTGAAGGCTGAGGTGTCAGGCACATTGGCACCGTAAAAATCCACTGCCAATCATTAGCGGACCAGAGTTCTGCTGTGGTGACCCCTAACCTGGAAAAGCCAAAAGACATTAGTTTAGCCATGAATCTTGGCAAATATGCTCTTCCACACTAACAAGCCCTTTCTTCAGGTTATTATCTAGGAAGTAAGCACATGTGCTTGTAATTGACTCTCTTCCATCCACTATCAGATGTAGTGGGGATTTTGGATGTCCTTATGGATCTTCGGCACCCTGAAGATAGTGTGAATTACGGGTGAAGTAGCATTAAGGTAATTATATTCCTCCATAGATATCCTCCCTTTGATGAGCATGTCTTTGAGTTGATCCTTAATGTGGTAGTATGGCATATTCATCTGGTTTCTTGTCACCAATTCATATGCTTTACTTTTTAATAATTTGGACATACTTTGATGATAGCCATCATTTGACATAACCAGTAGCCCACCCCCTTTATCAGGTTTTGTCAACCTGACATTCTGGCGTTTGATGAATGTGATAAATTCTTGCTCTTCCCTTGTCAAGTTAGATACTTTTTTCTGCCCCCTTGCACTAAATATGTTATGAATGTCAAGTTTGCATATCCTCTTAAAAAATGCCAGAGTAGGGTGTAGGGGTGGGTTACAGTGATTACTTGTCTTAATGTAAACAATGCACTAGTTTTGAAGGAGACTGTTGCAGAGAAAATTCCCTTTTGCCAGAGGTGCAGTGATCTTGGAGGTGATAATAGTAGTTAAGTAAGTGCAGGCAGGTAAGAAGCTTTACCATCTGTGTAAAAGCAGGATTTCAACACCATCCTGAAATCTCAGTTTTCAAAGAAAGGATAAAATTTAAAACCTGATGTCTGTAGTCAAGTCTGACAGAGCAGCAGACTAAGTCTCTGTGGTATCAATGAGCTCCTCCCTTTTCCTAGGGCAGAGTTCAATTCCTTCCACCTTCATTTCCCTACTTTGTGCCTCTGAGCAAATCACTTAAGCATATTGAAAATGAAAAGGGGCAATTGTGTCCCTTCAGTTTATGCAGTCAACAAATACAGAAAAAGAAACATCGTGTTCTGCTTTTGGAAAGAGTGTGGTCAGGTCATCTTTATATAATTTAACATGATTTTGCAAAACATCAGTTAAAGATTTTTGCATGATCTCTGACAAATGATTTACATAATTCTAGTCTAGTTTCTTTAATTCTAGTCTAGTTTCTCCAAAACAAATTGGACCACTCAGTAATAAGAGTCTAATACTGCTTCTTTAATTTGTCCTTAAGGTAACTGCAACTTGAACAGCCCCCACAATATGTGTGTCATGTGTATAATTTTATATACCACTCATGTACTAGGAGTTTCCACATTTCGGGTCTGTTCACAACATTTTATAACTACCAAAGGAACTTCATCAGAATTAACAATCCATTCATTCTATCCACTCATTATAATAGGTTTTAGTTATGTACATATTTATTTAATTCTTTCACATAAGATTGATAGATGTGGTACCATGTGACAAGTTTTTTTTTTACTATTTAAACAAGTAGAATGAAAGGATTGTTAATTCTGATGAAGTTCCTTTATGTAAAGTGGAATGAAAGTGCTTAATTTGTAATAAAGTTTATTGGCAAGGTAGTTCACACAGCCTACCTAGATCTTGCCAAGGCCTTCAACACCATCCCTCAATCAGGAATCATAGATAGACTCACTAAACTAGGCATAAACTCCTATGTAATAAGATGGGTTGCCAACTGGCTCACTGATAGAACCCACACTGTGAAAGTAGCGGACTCCAAATCTGGTTACCGACCCGTTACAAGTGGTGTCCCACAGTGATCCGTCCTAGGTCCTCTCCTATTTGGCATCTACTTCTCTGAAGTTCAAGCCAACACAAAGGGACTCTGGCTGACCACGTTCTCAGATGATTGCAAACCGGGAGCCATTATTGATTCTCCAACTGATGTAGACATTCTACAAAAAGGCCTCACTGACACCAGTGGCTGGTGCCAGAGCCATAGCCTTAAGCTCAGTGCCAAAAAATACATTGTCATTCCCTTTGGGAAAAATTCAGTGCCCATGAACTACCACATTGGTGGTAGTCCACTAAACACCAAAGGTGTGATAAGATACCTGAAGACACAGGTTGACAGAAACCTCTCCTTTGATAACCACATTGCCACTGTAGTCAGAAAGTCCTTCTATGTGGCATATCTCATTACAAAATGTTTCTCATCCAGGAAGAAAGAGGACATAATCCCTGTCTACTCGTCCCTCATTAGACCTATTATAGAATACAATGCCCCATTTGGTATGTACCTCACTAGACACCTATAACTGGAAAGGCCACAAAAATATCTCACTAAGAGGATCTTAGGCCTTAGACACATGCCCTATATGGACATACTCAAAAAACTCCAGCTGTACTCTGTCTCTTATCGACTACTTAGAAGCGATCTCTGCTTGACCTACAAAGTCATGTCTGACCCAAAGCTGCTAGATATGCTACATCGAAAGAAATCCCAATCCCTCCATGCCGCATGCTCCAGGGACCTTAACCTCATTACCACAATAAACAGGACATACTGGAGGGACAGGTTCCTAACCCAGAGACTTCCCATACTCTGGAACAAACTTCCCATTCATGTCAAGCAGAGCACTTCACTGGCCCTCTTTAATAGAAATCCTGACGAGTGGGGGGGAAATAGGAAGTTCACACCAGGGATCACTTCAGTCACCTTGCTTGACAGGGGCAATGGGAACTAACTTTGGGTGGCATGATGTCAGGGAATCTTCTTGGGCTAGGCTTATATAGGCTACAGAGCTGTTAGCCTAGTTCACACCTATGAACCTATGGAGTTTGTCATTAGTGGCTGCAGTATAATTTTTGTAGTTATTTGGTTGGTTGTTTTGTATACCTGGTTTATTCCACAACATTTTGTAATCTACATTGCAAAATAAGCATAGAAAATGATGTTATCCCATTACTCACAGACACTTCCAAAAGGGTACATAAGAAAAGCCTGGAAAAAAAACAAGAACACCTACTTACATCACAAAAACACCATTTCAAAAGCAAGAAAGTCTTCATTCCAGCACCATTACTATCCACTCACTAAGGCTGCAATGAGAACTGATGTTTAAACCTATAAGCTGACAAGCCAAAGTTGTTTAACACAATTCATTGCTGATGTATCCTTCACCCCTCAATGCAATCATGAATTGCAGGACATAAGCAAAATTATATTTTTTTCTTTCCTTCTTTTGGCAATAGGTTGCTGTGTTGTTAAGAATTCCCTGTCTTCAGTCTACTAAGTCCTGACGTAGATTTTGGCTTCCCATGACTCTAAATTTTATTAACTGAATTAGCATTACAGGACCTCTAACAATAAAGTGTTTCACAAGAAATGAGAGAATATTAACAGTTTATCACAGAATTGAATTATAGCCCACCACAGATGTAAAAAATAATACATAGTAGTTATGGCAGCAAAAGGTTAGATTTCTGATGAATACTTTACACACTTCAGAATGCAAGTTCTTACATTCATATGCTGTTCCACAATTACAGAGTCTCATAAATTCCTTTCACTGTCCCTTTTGAGCATCAGGTATTGACTTAAAGTGTTCAATCACAGTTTATAAATGACCTTATGCACCATGGCATATGTACCACCAGCGCTCTCCTACATTTTTGTTCTAACGGTGGTTGTTTTCCAGTGCTAGATTTAAAATGATAACCTTCTTGAAATACTGCCTTCACTTACATGACATCACGTAAAGTTCACTGAGCATTACCCTTTGTGGTATCAATGCAGGGAGTCCATGCTAATCCATCCATAGACTTTATTGGAAGCACCGCAGTACACGTGCACGTTCTCATTCATTAAAGAATACAGGCATATCCCATGCTATCCCTCCAGTAATGCCAGTGAGAGATATAGTACAATTATGTGGGTATATTCTTAATAAAAAAGCTTACAAAGCTTTTTATTAAGAAATAAGACAGCATAATTTTAGTACCATGGGGTGGAAAATACATCACAGCACTTATGTTACAAGAGCCATACTCTATTCACGTATTACTCATTACTACCACTAGCATAGCACAGACTGGTGGAAAATTCATTGCTAATAGTTTCAAAAGCACAATGCTATCGCAATTGAATATCCAGTATAAAGATAATAAGCAGATTCAAAATGAGTGGCCTGCTGATGGAGAAGATTTGCAGCTGACAATGTCACTGGTGACTTTGGATTGAGAACTGGTCCAGTTATGCAGTTGTAGTGCAACTCTTCCCTTTTACATAAAAGAAAGGTGACCTATACTATGATAGGATCTTCAGGAAATAGGTGGATGAGTGTGTTGTCATTATAGGCATGCTAAGTGCTTACATACAGACACAAAGACATACTCTGGAGATGTACATGCAATGCCATGCATTTCTTTATTTCTTTATTTAATTTTGTTAACTAGGTAGGCAGACTTGTCCAATGACCGTTTTCAGACATGACCCAATCCAATGGCAGAAAAGATACAATACGCTAAAGCAATAAAACACAAGTTAAAATTAATGAACAGTCACTTGCCATTTAAAAATATGCACACTGATTGTACAGTCAGATCAGGGTGCCCATTGTAAAAACAAGGATATGCAATTAGAAAGAAGTCCAGTCACTAAGTTGCATTTGAATGACCTGGATATCTATTCTGATGTCCTCTACAGCACCTTCCAAAACTAAAGACAAAATATAGAGAAAAACTAGAAACATCTTGCTAACACGTGAGTAGTTAAAATGTATGCCTTCCCAACCCACAGCAAACAGACATACTTTGGCAACCCTGGAGTCTAAAAAATTAATAAAATCAGAGACATTATATCCCACAAACACAGTGAAGTCACTTAAAATTAATTTCTTAAGCCATTAAGTGGACAATTTAAATTGTAATTAAGAAAACACTTTTCCTACAAAAGTAAACTACTCCATAGAGCAAAATAATACAAAATAATTAAGGACAAAAAGCTCCGAGGCACTCCTTGCAACACCTCCTGAAATGGATACTTCAGTCATTATTTATAACTTCATTCCTCACTGATTTGCCAGAAAACCATATCTTTTATGAAGAACAAACTAAACATATAACACAAATATCTGGACATGTTGGGGAAATGTAGACACTTTAAAGATACACTACAAAGATCATTTGCTCTCAGCATTGACAGCGGTCTTTAAAAACAACAACAAATGACAATGGCAGAGACAGTAATGTAGCATGTGGATATTTATGTCTAGAGACAGATCGTGTCCACTACATACCTGGGAAGCCTCAGAATATCAGAAGCTGGTGGAGGAAAACGAAAGTTCTTTCACACAATGACATTGCTTAAAAAAACACATTTTTTCTTAAATAATGTCATTGAGTAATAACAATAATACATGACTGTTGTGGTTAATGCAGGATTTACCCATGGTTGACTTTGTTTTATCACTCTGGCTTTACCCTTGTGATAAAACCATGACAACTGTGGGCAAATCTTGTGTTACACACACACACAGTCATGGATTAATGCTAAAATATATCGTGGCAGATTGATACAGGACTAGATTTAGACATTGTAATGCCCTCACAGACACAAGGGATAGGGTTTGAATCTCACTTTGGGAAGCATGGCTAGGTTTAAAAAGGCTTCTCAGGTTATTAGCCACCTAATCGTCTATGATTCTAAGCTAAAGAAAGTTGTAGGGGCCTTATTTCACAAGCACAAACAGAGAATATGGTTGTCTAGCAACTGAGCTTAGTAAGAATGTTTCCATCATTCATGGCAAACCCATGTAGAGGGTGAAAGAAGGGTTTCTCAATCAGAACTTTAAAAATGTATGTCTGGTTTTTCAATTCTAAGGCATTTTATTACTGGAAACTTGATTTTTACAGACTTTCATATCTGAAATTATAATAAAATGTAATAGATGAAAAATTATGAGTCCTTTTTTACATGATCACACATAAGTTCTAAAAGAAACTCTAGGCACTGTCCCCAAAAATCACATATTTTTATTTCAAAATATATTTTGCATGCAAGTGGGTATTTTTAGAGTTATTAGGTTTTTCAAGCATTTTTACTCTATTTTGTCATGTATACATGAAAAGTGAAGGGAGTGGGTTGCGAGTGATTGGTGACGAGGTGGTCAGTGTGTTAGCAATAAGGTAGAATGAAGTTAATCTGGGTAATTTATCCTAGACATAGAGCTATAGTATACTCTGGTACTATCTGGGAGAGAGAGAGACAGACAGATAGGAGAAAACTTATCCTACACCCCTTCCTCCTGTCAATAATTGGCACTGTATCCCAATGTTGTTTGCCTTTAAGGCTTTTCCCGGTTAGGGGTCGCCACAGCGGAACTCTGGTCTGCTAATGATTGGCAGTAGATTTTTATGGTGCCGAGTTGCCAGCCCAGCACCCTACCTTTAGCGAAGGCATGCCCATTCACACATGTCTTTCGGAGGCCACTCGACCGCAGGGAGGACATGCAGACCACACAGAAGGCACTCCAATCGAGAATCGAACAGGAGAACCTCTTGATGTGAGGCAATAACGCTACTGCTGTACCCTGCGGCACTTGCTCCCAATAATTGCTGTAAACTGCTAATAGTTTAGTAGTCCCACCCTTGCCTTGATCAATGAGGAAGTGACAACAGATGGTCCTAGAAGTTTTGTTTACAGTTGAAACTGAGGCATATAGTGGTGAGGTTGAGGGGAAAAGACAAAGTGGGAACAAAGCGCTTATAGAATTTACCTGATAATAAACATATAAAAGACTTTATGTGCTGCTTTTAACTTAAATTAGCAGTAGAATATCAGATTTGGAAACTGCACCAAATTAATGCAAGTGCCCTATCAGAAACCTGAGACTCAACAATGGGAGTCCTGAAACTTCAAAAAAAAATAAAGTTTGATCCTGCAGGTAAAACAGAGAAATGAAAAACTTGCTATTATAAATTAACAGCATTCTTTTGCAGGGAAGGCAAGTCTCCTGTCCACCCCCCACCACTGTGTGTGAGGTGGCAGTCTTAATATCCCCACTACTAATATATCCTAACTCCTAGATCACTTTTACATCAGAGATGGAGGAATTCTCCAAGATATAGCAGTTCTGAACTTTGTCCCTGATCATACTTAATTCCTCAGAGCTACTGGGACTCAAAAATACAATGGAAACCTATTTTCCATGATCATACAATTTCCTAAAGAAACACTGGGCACTCGCCCCAAAAATGATTTATTTTTTTACTTCAAAATGCATTGATCATGAAGTAAAAATAATTGTTTTTTTATTAAAAGAGATGGCATGCATTAAACACACTTATTGTCAGCAAACAGAGCTACACATTAATATTAAATGGTTTATGCAAACATGTATATACAAAAGCAGCACTCAATATCTTGGCAGCATTGTTCCAAATGGGGGTGTGAAACCAGAGATGTGGACTGGAACTAGACACCAGTCTCCCAGTTTAAAGGCCAGTACAGCCAATCGAACACAATTAACACAGCTTACAACTAAGTCACTCATACAAGAATACTCGATTCACTGATAGTTTTCTGGTCTATGCCATGTTGCTACTGTTAATGGGAGAAATATGGCATCTATCTTTTTTTTTCCTAAAAGATCTATTCTAGCAATTGAATTTCTTCTTGGAAGAAGTATAGAGAACATTTAAAATAGTTCTCCCTAAAGTGTCTGTATATTTCCTTTAACAGACTTTGTGACTGTTGAACATAATCTCATACAGTGGCTGTGAAGCATGTAATTATGGTAAGGAGGTATGGAAAATTAACACAGTATGGAAATATATGAATCTTTAAGGAAGCATGTAGCCTTCTTTTGTTTAATATAGCACATGCAGCCATAATCCACTTCATTATGTGACCTTCTTAAAGGTGATGACCTTTTAATGTGGATGAGTTAAATGTATGTGGTAAAACACCTGTTCTGCAAAATAATTCAGAGTAATGTAACAAAGCAGCAAGGTACATGCTGTCAGTTTAAAGACTGTAAACCAAACAGCTATGACAATGAGTGTGCCTTAGAGAAACACTGAAAATAAAATGTCATTTTTAGCAACAAAGCTAACCTGGGAAAGCTAGTGATAACTGTATACATCATTTCTTTGGTGAAATGCCAAAAAGCTAAATTCTAAGCATCAAAAATGCTGAAAAACAGTGCCCAAATTACAAAAGGGCAAAAAAACTATGTTTTTTGCATGGTGGGGCAAGCCCACCATACCACCAAATTATATATATATATATACCAATTCCACTGTTGCACCAACTCAAAAGGAGGAACATTTCTCAAAAGAAGGGACTCACTGCCAGTGCATGCTTAGAAGTCATACTGGCAGGGCTTTCCTATGGAAAACAATGGTCAGCAGTCTGCTCCAGTATCTTGTACTTCCTATGGAAAACAGAGGTCAGCAGTGTGCTTGAGTCTCATGTATTTCTTATGGAAACAGTGGTCAGCAATGTCCTTCAGTATCTTGTATTTCCTATGGAAAATGGTGGTCAGCAGTGTTCTTGAGTATCTTGTATTTCCTATAGAAACAGTGGTCAGGATTGTGCTCCAGTATCGTGTATTTCCTATGGAAAACAGTGATCAACATTGTGCTTCAGTATCTTGTATTTCCTATGGAAACAGTGGTCAACGTTGTGATCCAGTATCTTGTATTTCCTATGGAAACAGTGGTCAGCAGTGTGCTTTAGTATCTTGTATTTCCTGCGGAAACAGTGGCCAGCATTGTGCTTCAGTATCCTGTATTTCCTATGGAAACAGTGGTCAGCATTGTGCTTCAGTATCTTGTACATCGGGCAACTGATAGTAAAGGAATTTCAGCTAGACCACATGTAGATATTCTTTATGCATCTCATTCTATTTCTGCCTGAAATATCAGAAAGAAAACTGAAAAAGAGCTTAAACAGAAATTTTCTAACAGGCAACATACCCTTACTGAAGACTTCACCTTTTCCCACAAGCATATAAATATTTCTGTTAGTCACCATCAATTCTATATAAGGTAATTAGTCTGCTAAGGACAGTTGTTTTGGTTTTTGTTTTCACCTTGCAGAACTTTCCCATAAATGGAATTAAGAAATTAACTGGTTGATTCATGTGTAAGGTTTGTATGTAGTTCAATCACATATCTGATGATATATTTGTAATTTTATATTATATTTCAGGAATTCGAGACAGTGTGAGGAAATATATTATCACATAGAACAGAGTACATGCATTAGGTATCTTCACTGAGTCAGACAGGGAAATACCTTTCAGAAAAAAAAGACATGTTACTTAGAACAAGTGAACATTTTTGTAGTGCATGGTGTGTGCTGAGTACACTCCGATATTCAGAACAAGACAAATCAGTTGAGCTGTATACTGGCGCAAGACCCATTTAATGAATGTTGACACACCCCCATGCTAAAGTTGTTAAGGTTGGGTGTCAGGCTAGGCAGTAAAATCTGCCACATTTTTTTCTGCCTATTGTCCATTGATAAAACGTCCCTAACTTCCTGTTTTAAACTTAGAAAGTTACTAGAATAACAGGGTGTGTGTTCACCTGAGTTTCTGAAGGAAACAAAGTCTGAAACCTAAATATATGACATCATTTAATGTCCTCAATCCTCTGAAAACTACAGACTTTATGAGGAACACATCCAACATATGAGGTAAAAATCTGGACATTCTGCAATAATCTGGACAGTTGAGAGGCATGGAAGGTGAGTGTAAACATAAGGGATTGTGTTAAACTACCTTTCTGAAAGTGCTCATTAAGTGCTTTACTGCTTTTTTCTTTGTTTTTAATGAAACTTGCAGTATGGAGCAGATAAAGCTCCATGCATTACAAAGGATTATGAGTGGTTTGCCAATTGCTAAACTAATATTATGTGCTCTTGACATGGATGCCAAGGTTCACCTCGTGAGCAAATTTCTTGGCATCCATGTTTCAAACACACAATAATGCAGTTAGCATCAGTGAACAGCTTATCGTCTATATTTATATTGTTTTATTATTATTACTATTATTATTAACTGTTGGCCTGGTCAGTAGGCTGATTTGAAAAGGGATTTTCTAGCAGGTAGAGGAGAAAAAACAGATTTAGTTGGAAAATAGGTACTAAGAAAAAACAATTACTGTTAAGGAACTAAAGGTACAATCTGAAGATAAAAGGGAAATGGCTCAATGGCAAAGCAAGAAAGTGTTCTTTTCTTTTTTTCCTTTTTATTAGGAGATAGAAAGAAATAGATGTGTGAGAGTCTCATCACAAGAAGCAGAATGCAAGTACAACTGGAGAATATCAGACTGTGTTAATCAGAGTGCTGAAAGAGTTCTTTCTAGCTGAAATCTATGTGTGCATCTTCTTAGTGACTTTTAAGACAAATATAATTTCTTTATAAGAAACACTAAAAATATAAGGTTTTGGATAGGTAATATAAGAGTTTACTCAAGTAGTCTTTTTCAACCACGAAAAATAATCACACACAAACAGACAAGCATATTAACATGCATAACTCTCATGCACGCGGGCACACATACACTCACACACACACACGCACACACGCACACATGCACACACACACACACACACACACACACACACACACACACACACACACACACACACACACACACAAACACACCTACACACACAAACTACTATTACTTTGACTAAAGTAGCAAGATTCATGCACTTATGTTTGAATGAAGAGGGATATCCTACACCAGAACAGTGATAATGGCTGATAAAAGAAAGAATTACAGCTTTATTTAATCACACACAACAAGACAGCATATTATATTAACATGCATAACACTCACACGGGCACACACACACACACACACACACACACACACACACACACACACACACACACACACACACACACACACAAGCACACATACACACACAAACTACTATTACTTTGACTAAAATAGCAAGATTCATGCACTTATGTTTGAATGAAGAGGGATATCCTACACCAGAACAGTGATAATGGCTGATAAAAGAAAGAATTACAGCTTTATTGCTGAGTATTCTTATAGCTTGTGTGAAATCTGAATAATGCAGATGCAAATGTCATGTTACTGTGAACAAGTGCAAAGCAATTATAAAGTATGCTTTCATTTTACATGTTCTGGATAACATAGCAAACAGAATATCCAAACATTTTAGCGGCATCTGGTGTATATAATATTTGGGAAAACATTTGCCAGATAAAAAAGATCAGTATTTCAGTTTCTCCATATTATTCCTAACCAATGTATTAATGTGTTCAGTATTTGTAAAATACATATTTTGTATCATAACACACTCACACGTGCATGCGCACATGCTCGCGCACTCTCGCACGCACACACACACACACACACACACACACACACACACACACATGCATGTATGCATAATGCACACACACACACACACACACACACACACACACACACACACACACACACACACACACACACACACACACACTCAGACTTCCAGACATGCACCCACATATACACTTGCACTCATACAGACTCACATACATGTGCACAAGTAGATAAATACATACAAGTGTGCAAATGTTTATTGAGAGATAACAATGAAGCAGTTGTATATGCTGGGTGATCTCCATGGAAACTGCAGTCTTCAACAGCAGCAAGGGATCAACTGTTTCAGTTCTACTAACACTCATTTGAACAGGAATCTCATCCAGCAGTGACCTCAGCCTCAACTCTATTTTCAGGAAGAAATCTGCACACTTGAGGGATAGAACACCACTTCTCTTCATTTTTGTTGTAAAATCACAAATCCTCCAGTGCATTCCTATTTTAAAGAGTTGGTTCTTGATTAGACTGATAGTGTTAACAGCACATCAGAATGACTGCAGGTAATAGCATGTGCAAGCAGCTGTAGAGTATTGATTCATGTCTCAGTTGAAGATTCTATTATTTTTCCTATGCTCAAGGAAGCAAACCCTACATTTACAGTGGGTGGTAATTTTAATGGATACCATGCTGTTTCAGATTTGCATAGGAAGCATCCGCTTCTAAGTCTTGAGGGAATCTACCCACTTCATACTTCACAGCAACATTGTACAGACGTGATTAATGGACAGTTATTTCATGCTATTAGAGTTGTATTTCTTCTTTTGTGTGAATTTTCTTATCTACCACCTCTTTGATAAAATATTTAAAGCACATTTGCTGCAGTTCTTGGACTGTTTCATATCTACAAATGCAATTTTAAATGCTGCATTGTTATATGTAGTGATTTTTTTTTTTAGTAAAAGCAAAATCTTTGTGGTTTTGCTAGAAGGCTTTTAAATGTGGTAGATCATTTAATGTTTGGTAAAAGAAAAATCTTTGTGTTTAACTTGTAGGCATTTCAGTAGCTCATGCTTGTCTCATATTTGTAACTGTCCTTCAAGATATGGAGTAATTTATGAAGTCTACCAGACTGACATTGTTCTGAACTATCTCTTTCAAGTTATTGTCCTTTTTTATGTGTGCATGTAGACTAGAAAAGTGCATGCAATAATTTGGCTGTGCCCTTACTATGTATGGAGTGATACAATGGGGAGCACAGCTTCCCAATTATTTACATGTTTTTTTCATAGCTTTACTTTCATAAAATACATTGTATGGAATGATTTTTGGCAGAATAAATGCACACATGCAAAAGCTGTCAAGTAAAAACTTTCTAGAGACTAAATTGCACATTATAGGCCTTTAAGGAAAAAAGGTTTAAGGCTAAAGAACACTGCATGGTGGTCCTTTTAGTTTTAGAAAATGACTATATACTTCCTTTATAGTTTTCTTTTCATTTCTTTATTCTATGCAAAGGACTGATGTAAGCAGTTTAATTAAAAATTGAAAGATAGCTTAACTTAAGATGTTTGTGACAATGATAAATTACCAGTTCATGGCTGTTTATGACAAAATATGGTTTTGATGCTCTCAGATTTATACTAATTAGCTTAATATTGTGTCCTGAGTATGGCTACTGAAACACCTATCTAGTATACAAATAAAAAAAATACAATTATTCTGACTGACAAAGGAATAGTTTTATTTTATTTATCTTTTGTTGACCAGGTTAGTCCCACTAGGCTAGTGACCTCTTTTCAGGGGAGACTTGAGGTGGTATTTATACTTATTCTGGGCAATTTTCCCTTACATCAGGGAACTTCTCATACTTATTGTGAGTGGAAACCATTTTGCCATTTTGTAGGAGCACTTCCTATTTCTAATCCAAGTGCAGAAGCGGCCTAAAGAAATAGGGAGGCAGATGGAGAGGGAAGGAGATAATGGAATGGTGAGAGAAATGCAGGAGAATGCAAATATTGAGACTGGAGAATATGTGCAGGATTCTGAGAAGATGTTTCAAAGGAATCTGCTTGATGGAGATGAGTTGGCAAATAATGGATGTATAATTACAATCCTTCGCTTTGGAGGGTTGCAGGATGATGTCTTTAAATAAATGGTGCTGTGGAGTGAGCCAGAAAATTAAGGAGACATTTCCTGGTGGACTTTATGAGAAAATACAAAAGAAGGATGCAGAGACAATCCCAAAGAATAGTGGTGAGATTAAAAAGAAAACTTATGCAGAGAAAGTTAAAGAAGGCAAAGGGAAGTAGTAGAAAAGAAGGCATACTAAAATGAAAAATAGAAGTAAGTTGTAAGGATTCAAAGTAAAGAAGACAAAGAAATGAACAGGTATGAAGTATGGGACACCAGTAGTTCTTTTGGGTATAAAAACACATGAGTTAAGAGCATTTATTCCATTAACAAAGAGACATTTTGTGACATTATACTTGAGACTGTTTTTCAATAGAAAATTTTCTTGGGGAATATGAAAAAAGGAAAGACGGTAACCCATGGAATTTGTATGTGATAAAAGCATTTAACAGGGAAACAAAAAAGGAAATTCATGTACAATGTTGACTGGAGGTAGAAAGAGAAACTTTGAAAGGACATTTGAAAACTTTATGTAAAAAGTACTGACAAAAGGGGTTTATGGACTGGTGGATGGGATTGTAATACTGTGTTAAAAATAGAAAGAGAAAAATTATACATATATCAAGCATGATAAATGTGGAGGAGGACAATAGGGATGTCATAAAATACTGAGTTCAACCCAAAACATGTATTTTTGTAGAAAAGAAGGACATTTGATTAGTAACTTTCATAAAAGAAAATGTTATATTTGTGGGAAAATGGGACATAATGCAAAAAGTGTGAAATGAAATGTTATAAATGTAACAAATGTGGACATTTATGGATGGTTTGCAAAAATGAAAATAAGAGCAAGGAAAAAGAAAGAAGGAAATGAAGAAATAGAAGAAATTATAGAAGTAGTAGAAATAGAAGAAAAATCAAATGAGAAAAAATAACAAAGAAGACATAGAAGGTGGTTCTGAAATAAGTGATTAAGAAGACATAAACTGGGAGGTAGTAAAATAAAAAATGAACACTACTGATAAAAAGGTAAAATACTGAAAAGGGAAAATGTAAAGGGATAAGTACCAAAGGAAACAAAGAAAGGAAGTGGATAAAAAAAGAATACATGCAGCAAATGACTAGGGCTTGGTCTAATGGTTAAGGTATTTGATTCCCATCTTTGGAAGGGAAATTGGATAGGCTTAGAATGGCCTATTAAGAAAGATAGCCTAGTAATTAACTATGAATTTATTAAACCACAAATCTAAGGAAAAGAAAAAAATGAAAATTTTAGAGTGCTTTCTGTAAATGTGCATAGTATTAAGAATATATTAAGCATACCTCTCAACCATACCAAAGTTCTTGGCATTTACTGGTTTTGAGGTCCAAATAATGGGGTGCCACAAATTCCTGAGGGGCCCCCTTAATTCCCGAATTTCCTGGCCTCTTTTTTGATTATTTTAATTTTCTGCTGACGTCATCACATGCAGGGGCATGCACGATGATGTCAGCTTTGTGAACAGCCTTCCAGCCTGTCAGGATTGGCTGAAGGCTTGAGGGGTGTGACTGTGACTTATTCGGAGTGATTCACTGTACTTTGTTTATAGGCTGAGAATTGTGCATGTGTTTCTCCAGCTCCTCCAGCCAGGTAAAAATTCAGCACTTTACCTACAATTCAGCACTTTTAGGACCATTTTTATGTGCTGCCTACTGCATTTATTGATGGTGTGATATATAGAATGGGACCATTACGTTCTTTCTGGTCGCGGACTCACGCACAATTCTGTGGTATCATGTTCCATTTGAATTACTGTCGCATATAGTTGAGTTCCGTTCTGAAGTAAGTGTGTGAAATAATTACAAATTACTTGCTGCTGCATAGAGTTGCAGGCTGTAACTATTCTGTTAAGTGTCTGAATTACTTGCTGCTGGTGCTGCATACAGTTACAGGCTGTTAGGATCGCTCCGTTAAGTGTGTGAATTGCTGTATATAGTTACACAGGCTGTTAGGATCACTACTGTGTATGTGCTGCATGTTCCATTTGAATAACTGTACTGTGATAGCATATAGTTCTGCTGTATCTTCTGAGATATATGCAGTTTATGTGAAGGTCTGTTTTTTATGTGCTGCAATTTGAATTTACTGTGATTGCATATGGTTCTTACAGGCTGTTAGGATCTCTGCAATTTGAATTTATTGTGATTACATATAGTTCTTGTAGGCTGTTAGGATCACTCTGTTAAGAGTGTGAATTGCTGCATATAGTTACAGGCTGTTAGGATCTTTCCTTAATTTGAATTTGATTTTCCGTTCCATTTGAATTACTGTACTGTGATAGCAGTAGCATATAGTTCTGCTGCATCTTCTGAGATATATGCAGTTTATGTGAAGGTCCATTTTTTATGTGTTGCAATTTGAATTTACTGTGATTGCATATAGTTCTTGCAGGCTGTTAGGATTGCTCCATTAAGCGTATGAATTGATGCATATAGTTACAGGCTCTTAAGATGTGTGTGTGTGTGTGTGTGTGTGTGTGTGTGTGTGTGTGTGTGTGTGTGTGTGTGTGTGTGTGTGTGTGTGAAATGTCCCAGTTAGGTATACCTGGTGGTTATAGTTACTCAGACTCAAACCCTGTACCTTAGGTACAAGAAGCAACAACCTGAGTTCTCTACCCATGCCACCACTTCTGATTAAAGGAGTTATAGCTCCCAGCAGTACAAATTTTCACAGAATGTCTGGAATTGTTGACTCATAATTTTGGTCTGTTCCTTTTAAAGTTCAGATGGTGCACTGGTAGTGTTGTTGCTTCACAGCAAGAGGTTCTGTAGTTTGATTCTTAGCTGAATATCCTTCTGTGTGGAGTCTGCATGTCCCCCTGTATTTGTGTGGATTTTCTCTGGGTGCTCTGGTTTCATCCCATGATACAAAGACATGTATGGAGGATTTCTCTTTGGGCATCTGCTGAAAATTGGCATTGTTCCAAGTCAGACTTTCCTGGTAAACAAATGTTTAAAATAAAATTTGTGGTTTTATGGCAAATCAGTGAGAACTGAATTCACTAAACAATGATAGCCATTTAAGTTTCAATCTTCCTATTTTTCAGGAAACACATGGTAACACAACATTTTATTCTAGCAACTTTCTAAGATTATACAAGCAATGTTTAAAATGTGTCCCCAGTTTTGGGCCCCCAATAAATGTTGGCATTTCCTGATTTCTTTTGCTGCACAGTTCTTCAGGGGAAATAGAAGTTTATTGCTGCTTATGGAAAGTCTACTTGCATTGTTAGTAGCACAACAGGTAGTATACTTGCTTTTGCTGCAGAAGACTGTGGGTTCTACTCCCGCAGTATGTACTGTAGGTTGATTGCTGATACTGTACTGTATTGTACTTTTGAAGGGGGTAGCTGCTGCAATCCTGAGAATGTCCTCCTTTGGTGGAGATACCTAGTAACTATGAACCTGTTATCAGTTTGCTATCCATTCCCTATTGAAATATTACTAGCTTACTTATCATTTTTTAATGTAACATAAGCAATTTATTCTTCAAGGGCAACATGCACTTTATTTGTAGATGAAACAATGAAATATAAAGTTGTTTGCTAGCAGCAACCTCTTCATTGGTTACAGATCTCTTTAATGTAGAATTATTTAGATGACTTTTACTTCTGCAGAGATTGTGCGTATTTACTGATACTGGTAGACTGTAGAAGGTTGAGTAGACTTTTATGATGGAAATGTTCTGAATTTGGCAGTTTTCTCATTATTGGTTCATGCATTTTGTTTCATTGCTTACTGGAAAATGTTCAAAACAATAAATTTAAAACATGCTCTAACAAGTGTGCTGTATTATATAAGGAATACAATTTAATACAGTCAGGAAGATGTATCAAAGAACACATGTATGTTTCATGTGCAAGGGGTCTGTAACTTGAAAACAGCACACATGTAATCTTTATCCGCCACTGGCCAGATGCATTTTCTTTGAATGTGGGTTTCAATGCTGTTTCAATGAATTTGAGTTTTAAGGGCAGAGAAGTTTTAATGCTAAGTGAATTTTCACTGTGTGACTGTATTGCTTTGTTTAGCAGATGTCTATTAGTGTTTGTGCTATAAAATGTAAAATAAAAGTTTTACATGAAATCCAAATAATCATTGTAAAAGTAAAGCAGCATGCACTTTACATTGTTTATGGTAAATGGAGCAAAATAGCCAAGTAATAGGACATTGAATGGCTGCATAGAGACTCTGGGCCATATTTGGTTGGTTGTTCTTCAGTTTAAATTTAAAGTTGGTATCCCACAATCCCATGGGAGTAGGTGGGGGTTACATAATTATGTATGCAAATTTTATGTTAATAAGCATACCGATTTGTACTTATTTTTTCATGGCCCTTTGTCCAGATTTTTGATGTTTCCAGGTTGAGAGCTATAATAGTAAGAAGAATAGGGACTTTGAAGTGGTGTAATACATGTGATATAAATGTAATTATATTAGAAAATGCAAGGTTTTTAACAAATAAAGAAAGATTACAAACACAGAAACTATGGGTAGGAAAGATAAACTTGAATTTGTGAAATGACAGATGTCCTGGAATACCTGTGTTCTGTAGAAATATAGTAAACATATTAGCTGTAACTAGCAAAAATGGGAAGCTTAACTATTGTATATTTAAAATGGAAAATTCAGGTTTATAGAATTATAACATTATATGCTTGTACTAATTGTAAAGAAAAAAAAGCTTTTTTCATCAGCTCTTAGACTATGTTGTGATAAATATGAATATTAGAATAACAAAAGACTTTAATTATGATTTAAGAGGAAAGTATAAAAAGAAAAAAATGATATAAAATGTTAGAAGTTATAAGCTGTGTCAAGTTAAAATGTTGGGACAAAAAATCATTTACTTACAAAAGTGGCATGTATAGAACTGAAATAGATTATTTTATAGTATCAGAAAGCTTAGTTACTAGAGAAGGTGAGGTAGTTGAAACAGGATTTTTTATCATCTTGCTATATGGCTAGAGATAAAGGAAAACAATGAATATATAAAGGTAAGCAAATGAATAAAATGGATAAATGAGAAACCATAGGATGAAGAAGGAAAGAGATTAGTAATGCAGTTAAGGAAAGATCATAGTACTATGAGAACATTTTATAAAAAAATGGTCTGAATGCTGGATGATACTTAAGGAAGTATAAAGAATGTTTTTTACAATGACAATATGATGTGAGAAAAGTAAAGAAAGAAACATATAAAGGAACGTATAACAAAGCATTGGAAGATTTAGAACATAATTATAGAAAATATTTTGACAAGGAAAGATAATTATATGAAGGAAGTCAAGAAAAAATACAATAAGTGTTATATAAGCAAAGAGGTTTTACAAGGAATAAAAAAATATTGTTACTCAAGCAGATTAGTAAAAGATGGTAGTGTAATTAGAGAAATAAAAACAGTTAAAATAAGAACTAGAAAGAACTCAGGAAAAGATTATAAATAGTGCAGTACAATATGTACCAGAAACTTTTAAAGAAAAAAAGAAGGTAGTGAAGAAAACATGAAAAGTAAAAAAGTTAACAGAAAAAGAGAATAAAATGTTGGAAAAAGAGATTTCTTTAAATGAGCTAGATAAAGTAGTAGGATAAGTAAATATAGATTCAGATGCAGGACCAGGTGGAATAGGTAGGAAATTCATAAAAAATTAAGGAATTGGCAAAAATATGCATTTTTTTAAAGATTTTGAATGAATGGTTAATTGAAGGTTTTATGTACAAAGAGTTATGCAATGGAATCATGCCTCTCAACTGTACAGATTTTCATAGAATGTCCAGATTTTTGCCTCATAAGTTTAGTCTGTTTCTCATAAAATTGTTGTTTTCTGGCAAATCATTGGAAAATAATTGAGGGTTGAAGTCAGAAAATAATGACAGACATTTGACTCTCAGATTTCATACCCCTCAGAAAAGTCATGCTAATGCAAAATCTGTTATTCTGCCCATGTTTGTAAGACCAATGTTTAAAAAGTATCCCTATTCTGGTGCCTTTGCCCCCCCCCCCCCATTATTTATGGCTTTATCCAGATTTCTTGCTGTAAGAAGTTGAGAGGTATGAGTGGAATACTTAAACTGATATGGAAAAAGAAAGGTAGAAGACAATTTAAAAATGGAGACTGACAGTACTGAATACTGATTATAAGAGCTTTATGAAAATAACACAAAAGTGATTTAAAAACCAAAATGGAAAATATTAAGGGAGATAGTATATATAGTATAAAGGGGAAGTGTTGTCAAGAATTAGTAATGATAGAGACATTGTGAATGATATTATGAATAGAAAAGAAGAAGCAAAAATCAAGATAGGAGACCTTAGTAACTGATTTGATACAATTGGATATGAAATCTTATAGGTAATAATGAAAGAAAATAATATAAGTGAGAAAGTTAGGAAATTATGCAAGTCAGCAAAAATTAATAATAAAAAAAAATACTTGTAAATGGCAGGTTAAGCCAAGAGGTGCATATGAACAGTGATGTAAGACAGCACTGTCCAATGAGTTGTATACTCTTTGTATTAGCTGTGATTGTGATAGTATGTAAAATGAATTACAAAATGAAGAAGGAAGGGTATATAACACCTGAAGAGTTAAGAATTCCAATTCTGTTAACATATGCAGATGACATTACAATAATTGCAAAAAACAACATTTGGATAAAAAAAGTAATAATATGGGCAAATGAGTGTCTAGATGTGATAGTGATATATTTAAATAAAGATAAATGTAAAGGTTTAGGTGATGTAGTAAAGATGCAGGTATATATTTTACAGTGAATGAAATTTCTGTGTTATACATAAAATTTGGGAATAAAGATGTAAGTAGAATTCAATGGGAAAAACAAAAAGAAGAAAGTAAACAAACATGCCTTCTCTTGAGAACATACAGAATTATCATTCAGGAAAAAGGCGTATTTGATAAATTCAGTACTGATGGGGAAAATAGCAAACTTAGCAAGTATATATCTGTTGCCAACAGTATTTGAAAGAAAATGATTGCAGATATTTGTTTTCCTTTATATGGGGTTCTAAGAGGAGTTTTGTGTTTAAATAAAGATGAAGGAGGTTTGGGGTTAATTAGCTTAGGGTATATGCTGCTGCATTACATTTTTACAAAGTGTTAAAGTGAATAAATGAAAAAGATGGGAGACTAGTAATAAAACTGCATCAATATAAGTATGATAAATTTAGAGGTATGGTAAACAAGCAAATGAGAAAAAGAATGTATAAATAAAGAAATAAAATGTTACCAAGAAAAATAATTTAGTGGAAAATAAAAATTGTGATGTAGAAAAAGATAGAAAGGTATGGTATAAGAATGCAATGATAAAACATTACTATGTCAAACCATATGAAAATCTAACAGACAAAAAAATGAAAGCTATAAAAACAAGAAGCAAATCGTGTAATCAGAAAGTAGAATGTCAAGATTTTTTTGGAGATTGGCAATAGATAAATTAACAGTAAAAGGAAATATGCCATATAAAAAAAGTGATATAATATGTTTACATTGTCAAGAAGAAGAAGAAATTACAGAACATGTGTCTTTGAAATGTAAAAGAATAAAGAAATGCATGCCCCCAGATTCAAAAAACTCCATGTAAGCTCCATGTAGAGCCTACACAGAATATTTCCATGTAGATGGGCATGAAGTGGCATCAGTAGTGCATACTGCATATTCATGATGTACATCGCCTCTAACTAAGATTGCACAGCGCATACCAGTAGCATTGTCCATGAAACTTTGCACAACGGCACAGATAATGAATTCATGTAAGCCTAGACAGTCTGCCTACATCACACACCACCAGAAGAACATGCTTTCACTAAATATAACTGTACAATGTTGTGCGATGGGTAAACACATTAAGCGTAACTGCACTACATTGATGTATTGGAAGGTATAACACATAGCAAAACAATGCTGATGATGTCACTATCCCAGTGGTGATATGGGTTAAGTTTTGGACTAAAGTACAGATGGTCTTGGGTTCTATTCCAGGGAATGCATACTTTTTAAATATGATGGTTTGAGATTGCAACATATGCAAATAACATGGTAATAGAAGAGAATGACCATGGAAGTGTCTTGGTGATAATATTTGCATTTTTTTTTTAAAAGGTGAGCAGCACTTAGCATTATGCAAATATGAGGTTGTTTTTACACATATGTATATATTGTGCTGTTTGCCCAATAATAAGTGGCATGCACAATTTTCATATGTATCAAATTGTATACAATGCACACTCTTAGTAAACGCAAGTGGCAGGAAACCATGGTATTTAAGGAGGGAAATACTGGGCATTGCACTTCATACATTCAGGTTTGACTTGTGCATCAATGTCTGGAGTAGGTGAAAGTGTGCATTTTAGGGCACAGCACTGGGGTGTCCATGAGTTCAAGGATTTTATTGGGCTCCTGGTTAGGGATCATGCCCCACACCTGTTACGGGAGGACTATACTGGCACCCGATGCAAAGTGGAAGCCTGGGATACTAACTGGTAGCCCCCACACCAGTAAACAGTGTCATCACCACTATGATGACCTCTATAGGACAAAGAGGAGTACCTTTAATCAGTGAATCAGGGATGGCCAGGCAGGGAACACCCCAGTGATGTGTTAGTATGATGTTCATGTATTACCTGAAAATACTCAAGCTGGCTATGGTACACCCTGGTATTCATAGTTGCTTTTGCATTTCCATTTTTCCATAGCTGCAGAAGAAAGGGCCTCGCATGTGAGGTCCCACACTAGGGGACTAGAGAGGATGAGACAAGTATGTGATAAGTAAGAATAATTACATAAAGCGCCCTTTTGAAGCCTTAGCAGTTATGGATGGATTAGTAGCTTTATCATACTTTATGATTCTGTAAATGCATGCCTGTACAATACCTTTTAATAATACCTGTATCTGCTGAAAATTCAAATTTAAGAATCACTGTTTTATCCTGATCATTGCAGGGTTCACGGTGGTCTGGTAAGTACTTTATGAAGATGTCAATAAAATGAGTGTTGATAAGTTATATTTACACAAATCCTATGCAACTATTCAAGTACATAATAGTAACATTTGTAATATGTTCATAATTCAGTTCCTTGTCCACATATTTATGTAATAATATGTCCAGATATCTAGCTCTGAAAGGTGGAGAAGTGTGGTCTGAAATGCAAAGCAACAGTTGTACATTTCCAGATAACATTGCCCATGAGTCTATAAAACTGTAAAACAAGAGAGTTTGCATTATGTTGCATTGAAAAGCAAAAGTACAGTATTACAGTGGACACCACTTGTGGCTTGTGATACCACGCTCCCCAAATATAATAATCATCAGATTACACTACTGTGTTAGCTTTACATCAATAGAAATATAGTATTGTTATGTAATGATCATTATAGCATTTCAGGTGCAGACTACCAGACCTAGCCTGCTGTCACATGTAAGCACTGTACATGTAGACCAAGTACTATAGGGATGTGTTAGCAGTTGTAATTGTTTATAGTAGACTGTATCAGAAGACAATAAAGTTATTTTTTAAATCTTGTTGTAGAATGTGCAATGTTGCTAATATTCTCCTTTTTTTCTCTCACCAACCCTGTATCTTATTTTTGTTACTTATGTATTACTTATTTTTATTATGATTTATGCCTTATTATTATAATTTTATTTCTTTATTCATGTTAAAACTTATTATATCACTTGTATATTTCTTATGCTTTTTTATTATGTATACTTCTATCTTCTGTTTATGTTAAATTTCATTATGTATCATTCTGTTTGCATTAATATTATTTAACCTTTGACATAATGTTTTGTTATATTTCTTTCATTCTGTAAAATGTTTGATTTATTTTGTTTAATGTTGTTTTCATTTTGTTTTGTTTTTTATGTTAATATTACAGCACAGCAGGGTAGGTCAAATCCTGGAGATCCACCTACACTCTCTCCACCAGCTATAGCACCAAGGCCTAGTGCTTCTGGGCTACCATCTGGTGGTACCCCTCCTTGCTACCCTTGCTCTACCAGAACCACCAGGTAGGTCTGCCCTATGGGCCAGGCATGTGCTCCCCCATAAGACCAGAGGCAGTGAGGGTGCTTCTATCACCTATGGAGAGTTTCCAAATGTGGTGCATAGGATTGTGCACCAGACTGTGGGCACAGAACTTTACCAGATGGAGAGCATACTGTCCATCCTTGTATGGCAGACAGGCCACAAGCCAAAAGACATTGACCACAGCAGCCAGCAGCACAGTGATGGAACAGTGCTAACAGTCCTATGGGTGAGGACTTTAGTCACACTGTTTCTTTGCTGATGTCCATGGGACCTTGGGTTCTCCACCCCTCACCCCAACCAAGGTGTTCACCCTTCTCTTGTGTCTTTCACTGACCCTGTCCTTGTCTTTTATGTCTTGTCTGTCTGCAAATGATTCTTTACCTTCCCAACTTGCCTTCCCCAGACTTGCCTATGCTCCTCCCCTACATTCCACTCTCTCATTTAAAAAAGGGCACCTCTGCCTAATAAAAATATCATCCCATACATAAATCTCCATGTTGCAGATGTGTCTACTTGATTGACACACCTAATTTGATTCAGTTGGTTTCACAACACAATTATGCTGTTGTCACCCCTCCCTCTGGAGATGATAGTCCAAATACATCTTAAAATGAGTATATGTGCTCAGTGTTTACTGTTGAAGACATGGATAGCTATGGTTCTTCCCTACACCCTTCCTGCATATTCCTACCTTATTGTCACTTTGTTTTAGTTTCTTTAAACTGTATAGTTAGTATGCCCCCGCTTGCTCCACATTTCACCACTGTCTATCATCCCCTTTTTCTTTTCTTTAAAGAATCACTGAACGATGGTATGTGAAGTGTACCTTGATGAGCAATATTAAGTGGCAGTAGGATAAGTGAATATATATAAAAGTATAGTACACACTTTTAAAAGTTATGCTGCTACCCTATTTTGAATCTGGTACCAATATTAAGCTGCATTAGCTTAAGGGAATACATATAAAACTATAGCACACACTTTTAAAAGTTATGCCACTACCCTATTTCGAACCTGGTACCAATATTAAGTGGCAATAGCATAAGGGAATATATATAAAACTATGGTACACACTTCTAAAAGTTATACCACTACCCTATTTCAAGCACAGTGTCATTGGGCCTTCATACCTATACATTAATCCATTAAGCTACAGAGGAGTCAGATAATGAACAGCTGTATTCTAATATATATATATATATATATATATATATATATATATATATATATATATATGTGTGTGTGTGTGTGTGTGTGTGTGTGTTTGTGTGTATATATATATATATATATATATATATATATATATATATATATATATATATATATATATATATGTGGATTCCTATTACAAGAACGAAAGTTCACTACTTCAAACTTGTAATAGGAAGCCTCACTTCTGCGAAAGTTCACTTTAACGAAAGTGAACTTTTGCGTAAGTGCACTTCACCAAAAACACCGCAGCACAGTGGAGGACATAAAAAACAAGCTATGTCCTCCATTATGGTGCGATAGTCACAGACCTTAGGGTTAGGGCATGGGTTAGGGTAAGGGGATAGTTAGTAAAGCTATCCCCTTACACTAACCCATGTTCTAACCATGACTATCGCACCATAGTGGAGGACATTGCTATGTACTTCACTGCACTGCAGTCTTCATGAACCTTAGAGTTAGGGAACAGGTCATGGTAAGGGGATAGTCCTATGGGCTATCCCCTTACTATGACCCATGCCCTAACCCTAAGGTCCGTGAGTACTGCACGGAAGTTCAGTACAACACACGTTTGTTGTACTGAACTTCGTGTAAGTGCACTTTTGATTAAGTACACTTTCGCTGAAGTGAGCATTCCATGCACTATTTCAAATTAGTGAAAATTTGATCTAGTGTATGGACCCATATATATATATATATATATATATATATATATATATATATATATATATATATATATATATACCTAGTTATATTCTAACCAGTGCGCATTGGTTACCAGCGTTCAAACCAAGCTATTTGTTTTAAAGTGTGTGCACGATGCTAGATGGGACACACCATTTCGGATGTATCTGAATCTGATACTATTGCTATTGGTGGGAAGATTGGAATGGGGAAGATAGGAAAGTGGTGAAAGGGAGAGCAAGCAGGAGGGGAAACAAAGTGACAGGAAGGTAGGAATGTGCAGGATGGAGGAAGGGAAGAACCATAGCTATCCATTTCTTCAGCAATAATGACTGGGCACCTGTACACATTTTAAGATATATTTGGACTGTCACTCCCAGAGAGAGGGGTGACAACAATATACTTGTGTTGTGAAGCCAATTGGACCACATTAGGTATGTCAGGTAGACACATATGCGAAAAGGAGAGCTATGTATGGGATGACATTTTTTGGGGGGGGCAGGTGCCCTTTTTGTTTATTTTAAAGGAGAGAGTGGAATGATGGGGGAGGAATACATGCAAGCCTGGGGGCAGGCAAGTTGGGAAGGTGAGGAAGCATTTGCAGACAGACAAGACATATCAGACAGGGACAGGGTCAGTGAAGGACACAAGAAGGGGTGAACACCTTAGTTGGGTGGGGGTGGGGGAATTGCAACCCTATGGACATCTTGTTTGGTGACAGTGAGAATCAAGTCCCCACCGAATGGACTGTCATCACTATCACCCCACTGTGCCAATGGCTATGTGTATCTGACATCTGCATCTCCTTGTGTTATTCATTATGACCATGGAGAGTAGTGTCTCCACTCAGTGTAGTCATGCAAAAAGCATGTGGTGCACAATGCTATACCCCAAATTAGGCAGTTCAGCTCGGGTGATAAGATCACTCACCCCTGCCTCTGACTCCAGAGGGAACCACAGGCCTATAATATGGGGCAGAACTACTTGAGGGTGCAAGCAGGGCAGGGGCTGTGGGGGGGAGCTGCCAGGCTGCAACCCAGAAGTGCTGGGTCTCAGTGCTGTAGTCGGAAGAGGGTGAGTTGTGTCCCAGGGGGAACCATCTTACCCTGCCATGCTGTAGTAATATGTAATGATATAAAAATTAAATAATTAAATACACATAACATAGAATAATGTACAAAGTTACATTAAAAATATTATAATGGTAAATATCATAACAAGCATAATATAATACAGATATAATAAAACAAAATCATAAAAAAGAGAGAAGGGGTGAGGTGAGAGAAAACATAAGAGAACATTAGAAACTGCACAGATAATATACAAAGCTTTCTACAAATAATGTACAATATTATGTTACAATTCACATATAACAAGATCAAATGCTAATCAATCCCTGTATTGCATTGAATACTACCCTGTTGCTAACACAGACACACTATACTACAGATCAGATAGCACCTAGCAATCATTCTTGCTTGCATATATTTGAAAATATGCATGTTGCATGTACAATGTTAACATTTGAGAACAGGTCTTCTGGCACACAGGTAGGAAAATCTGCACCTCCACTACTATCATTATGAAGGTGAAACATTAATCAATGTCACCTGTAGACAACCTAAATCATTATTGCAAAGTGCTGCTCTTACATTTGTGGAGTGTGTTATCCAAAACAGAAGTGGTGACCCATGTAATAGTACTGTACTTTCTAATTGGAACACGCAAGAATGGCAGAAGTTTTTCTGTTTATACTGGTACAAGTACAGGTTTACTGTTATAATGTTAACAATTTGCAGCATGCTCTTGGTGTCCCTGGTGTATATCTAATGATTTACATTGCAATATGTATATCAACTGAAATGTGTCCTTTATGATTTAGAAGTGTAGTTTAACAAATGACAACCCCTATTTACCCTGTAATACCAGACTGGTTTCATAAAAATTAATGCATGCCCACTATTGCATTACAATGGACAAATGCATTCTCACAATGATACAAGCGTTTAGCACAATAAGCTGGATTTACTCCTAATGGTATAATACCAGTACTTTTTGAAGCATACATACCCCTTACATCTCTCATCCTTCTTAGTCTTCCCTCATAGCCTCATACATTTTGTATTCTCTCCACTTTAACTGTGGGGGACATATAAACACATTATTATCAGCAATCAGAAACAGATGTAGCTTCTTCATCATTCAAGCAGTGCCTGTAAGTGATACTCACACATCTGTGGAGTGCCATTAGTCCTACATTCATCCATCGAATGTCTGAGGGCATCTCTCTTCCTCATCTTGAGGTCTTGATAGTGATTTTTACACTGTTGGCCAGTACGGGGGATGCTGGTAACAGTGGACAAATCCCGGGCCAAACTATTCCATGCATATGATTTGTAATCTGATCCATGATAGTTCTGCAACAGCCAGGGACCATAATCATTCACTAGGAGTCCAACAAACACTTTGAACTCCTGCGCACCCCACTTTTGAGAATGAAATCTCAATCCTTCACCCTGAATGCCAGCCATTTTTAATGCAGATGAACACCAATGTACAATGTGATCTCTCACCAATTACAAATATAACAGATACCGAGAATGCAGAGCATTGTGAATTGCATCATTTGAAAATGGTGTGTGCTGGTTACCATCACACAAATATGGGCAACTTGTTTGCGCGCAGTTAGTAATGCACAATATTTGAGATAATATAGATATTATTATGAAAACTGTGTCAGCCATCATGACAATACATATTATATAGGAAATACTAGCCCAGCTACTAATGTTTATCATGTGAAGTGGGACACCATTAAAAATGACAGGATGCTCTAGTATCACAACACTACACCTTAGCTATGACACCCCTACAATCACAGGTGTTCCCAATACATGAATGTAGATATACATGTTTAGGATTCATTGCATTAGTAACTATTACAAATACACATTACAAAACAAGTCTGCATTATTTCTATTCAAACCCAGGACCCACTGAACTTATAAGTGACACTTAACTCCTCACAGCACAGAAGAAGTTACATAGCCTGTGGCTACATTTGTATGCAATGTGAGGTTCATACAGGCTCAGTATAAGAAAATGAAGTGATAACATGCAGAAAATGAAATTAATGTATGATAAATACATGCCAGTTTGTTCATACACAGAGAATATGCCTACATATGTGTGCAAGCCAGATCAATATGCAGTGTAGATTCAGAGGAATGCATGGTTGTCTTAAAGCTGTTTTTCTCACAAACACCACTGAAGCAAGCTGTAACAGTCACTCATCACACAAGCAACTTCAGCAAAGAATGTACATTTATTTTGAAGTAGAACATGAAAGATGTACAAGTAGTGAAACGTTCAACATGGAATATAATTCACATACTCCTTACACAGGCTGTTATGAATCATGTTTTCAAATATACAACAGTGTCCTAACATGCTGTGTTCCTCAGTCACTCAGCAATTATCTGACCAGTACTGTTGTGTCAAACTTGTGTTCAACCAATTCTGTACTCTTGCATTTACAGTGTTTTAGGATATTGCATGGAAATATGTTATTTAATCATCAAAAAGTGCAGCCATGTTGGCTAGCATGAAAAAGCATTGACTGTTATTTTGTAGGTATGTATCGAAGGCATCCACCCCTGTGTGAACCTGTGAGATATCCCCCAAAGAACACATCTTGAGCATTTGGGAGGGGGCACATGTAGGATTCATGTTAGCTGGCAGGTTTGCCAGCATACTATACATGTGACAGATGATGCACATTGTTCAACATCCCTTGCCAGTTACAGTTGTACACCTTATGGTTACTGTAAACCCTATCCTGTTCACCATTTCTTGCTGTAATGTGTCCATGACTCCAATATAAGGAATACATTAATTTAGGATACTGTAGTACAGGATACAATTGTAGCATTCATCTGAATATATACTCAGAAATAATGTTCACTTTTGCAATGTTGTACCACACAGTGATGTTGTAAAGATTGTGGATGTTTATGCCTGTAACTAAACTCTCTCTGTTTGGGGTGCCACAATATATAGAATTTACATTCACTCTTTTGGTGCTGGCCTGTTTTTTGGAAATTGTTGTATGTTTTTTTTTGGCCTTTGTACCAGCTGTACTTGCAAGTTTTTTTGGTTTGATTCCTGTAACTCACCAAGCATGCCCCATGCTACTCTGTGAAATGTCCCTGTGACTACATATAGCATATAAACACATACTGTACTTTCCACTGGGGGGTTTCCTGCACTCGTCCCTATCTGTGAGTCAATGCTGAGAGTTTGCTCAGTTCCTCCAGAGTCTATGTGCCCTAGAAAAATGTCTACATTGTCTGTGTATCTCTATTGCCAGCAGCAGCAGTGTCTTCAGCCTGTATTACAGACAGATGTATACAAAAAGCAACAGGCAATGAAAATCAATTTGTGCCTGCTTTGTGTCTGTACTGCAGTATGATCTCAATCCACATAAAGGAAATGAAGATAGCATGAATACTTTTATATCTTGTGGACTAGCTCCACATGATTGGCTGATTGCCATGCAATTCATCTATGTGTGCTGTAATTAGCATCTGTGAAACAAGCACATAGGACACATGCAATCAATTATTGATGTACTCCATTATAAAAAGGCAAATGAGTAGCTGGGTAAACTGATGTGGATGAGAGTTGGTATATGATTGTAACTGAGAAACACATTTATTTGTATTTAATATATTTCAACAGAGAAGTATTCCACTATATCAGGTATGTAGTCACCTTGTTACCTAAATGATGCCAATGCTGGAAAGCAGATAACAATACATGTGAAGTAATTCTGTATGTATTTGTTAAAAATATACTTACTTCATGGCCTTCTTTATCAGACATGTGAGAGATAAAGAGGTTGTAAGGTAGGCATAAAGTTTAATGCTGTGTGCTACCTTTGTACATATGCTCCATGACAGGATCCTTTGATAGTACCTTAAACATTTCCCCATTGTTTGCTTAAGATTGTTCCTGACCTCAGTATTTGGTATGTTATGGGGGTGGTGGGAGAGATGACGTCCTGCTATGGAAAACACTAGCTAGAGTGCAATGTTATATTGGTTGTGGGACATAGTCCTGTGTCTGTTAGGGCACAATAAATGATATAATGTTTTTGTTATTCACTTACTTTTGTAACCACCCTTGCTAATTACTGCACAATGTTGAATCTATACAGTGTACTCCCTTTTTGAGCATTGGGAGCCTTCCTTTACTGCATAATCTGTATAACAATTTGTACTGATGGGATCATTATATGTGGTATCACTATTTTGTCTTTCAGTAAACACTATCCCCTGAGATGGAAACCCCCATTCTCTGAGGCCAAAAATGAGCTGATCATAGATATGCTCAGGAAACACCATGAGGTCCTGCTGTCAAGAAGGAGGCAAAGAATGGCTGAGCATGCAGAACTGTGGAAAGACCTTGTCAGAAAACTCAGCAGGATGTGCAGACAGAGTCGCACATATGAGTAGGTGCATCACAGAGCTACTGACATAATACATGCACTGAGGAGACATGCAGCTGATGTGGTACGCGATCTTGAGGTCACTGGTGGTGGGAATGCAGCAGAAGAACCCCTCAGTGCCACTGAAGAATTCTTGGCAATTATTGCCACTCAGGAAAGCTCCCAGCAGTCAACAGCCAATATGTTAGAATACTGTGCCACTGTCTGGTAGTGACACAATGAGATCTCCCATCCACATCAAGATTTAGATACATACCAAATGGGCAATCATGGGTCTGATATATCCTTGATGTGGGTGCTACCCCTGCTACTCAAGAGAAGTGTCCAGGTAGGCTGTTTTAGACCATCAGTAAAATACATTTGCAGCCAGTCTATAACACTGTATATAGTTTTTATATGTGGCAGGTTGCTTTACTGGTGGGGTGTAAGTGAGATAGCTGCAGTGTTCAGGTCCTTTAACTACCACAGAGGGATTCCTGGCACACATCTACACACAGAACAGCTCCCAGTCATCCTTGTGCCAGTACGTTCTGGTTGTGTGACACTCCTGCATCACATGTGGGGCTGCCAGGAATGCTTTGTAACATCATCATCAAAATATTTCTGCATTCTGTCATAAGTGTATATGGTTGTGTCAAGCTATATGTGTGCTGTTTTGGGATATATCAGATATCTGCAGTGTTATGCTCATGTAAAGTATGTTAACCACATTCCTGAGTACATGTACTTGAGCGTACATACAGATGAGGAAAAGTATTAACCCTGTTGTACAGTTAAATGTCTGGCAGTGCTGCCATTACGTCTTCCTCTACTTTCCTAGGACCGTCAGGGATTCAACCTGCAAGGGCTGCAGCAATAGGTAAGTGGACTACATTTTTCTGTACTGTAAAACATCTATTCCAACATATCTCCTATATTGTCTTCTCAGATTCTCAGGCCTGCTGTATGTATTTCAGTACTGTTGGTATACCTGTCCACTGCACAGGTGTTTTGTAAATGTCACAGTTTGATAATCATCTTGCGAGCCTGTATTTAAGGTTATGGCAATTGAATGTCAGATTACTGTGAAGTCAGTAATGATAGCAAACATTGAATTATCTGACACAGATCCCGCATTCCAACTGCATACTCTTCAGATATGTCATGATGAAGCAAAACTAGTTATTCCATCAGTTGTATTTGTTTGTAGGAGCATATTGTGTAACATTTGTCCATATTCTTTAGCCTTTGTTCTACCACTATTTATGACTTTATCCACACTCTTTACTGTAAGTGGTTGACAGGTTTAAATGTCCGTAATAGTGACAGCAGTGTAAAGTGCAGCATAGTAGTGCAGGTATTAATGTTGTCCCTTTTTTTTCTAATCACAAGTGGACATGGCAGTAGTTCTGTGTTCCCTGTGCCACCTGATATCAGTGTCTCATCAGAGTATGATGATGATTGTGGCCAAAGTGCAGCATAGTCAGGGGTTGCAGAGACTGAATCTGACACAGATGTTGACATCCAGCAACCACACTAAAAATCTCTGGACACAGCCATTATGCCTACACATACCCAGTCCACTGAGGCTGCACATATTGGGCAGTTGCAGGGTGAGGACATAGACCAGGGAATTGTGACTGCCATGGCTTCATTGCCTGTTGACACTGCCCATAGCCAAATTGTTGGCAAGTTGCCACACAGGCAGATTGATAGGGGTGCTCCTCAGAAGCATGCTGTCCCTCCACCATCTGGTGCCGGCATGTCTTCACGTGTCACTCAAAGTATGTTTAGGGCTGTAATGGAGCACAGACACATTCAGAACATCACTCCAGGAGAATGCTCAGGGTTTTAGATGCAGCACAGTCATCTGTAACTGCCTCCAGTGTGTTGTTGATGCACTGGATCGGTTCAGTGACAAGTATCAATGGGATGTGGCTGTGACAGAGTCCAGAGAATCTGTCATGGAATACACATTGTCTGTGCTGAATCATCGGCTGGGAGGGGAACATCGACCTTGTGGGTGTAGGTCAGCAACTACATCTGCTGAGAGGCAACGGGGCCATGTCCAACCAACCTCCCATAGTGGCAGTATATCCACTGCTCTATCAGAGAGCGTGCTGTCCACACCCAGATGTAGCAGGCCATGGGGTTGTGGCCCTGAGGATGTCCAGTAGACATCAATCACCCTCAGGTAGTAGTACACCATCTGTCCTTGGGTGTGGAGGTGCCAGTGCAACTCCTAGCAGAGCCAGTTCTCATGTTCAGGGCGGGGATGATAAATTGTCACTTCTACCATGCATGGCTCAGAGCTGTCTGACACACAGACATGAAGGGCTAACAATGAGCCTGGCTGTGTTCATGCAGTCACTCACACACCAATGTCACATTTAGGGCACCTACTGACACACACACTACATCTACATGTTCCCTGTTGGCTGGCTGCTACCCTTACTGACTCACTCACACACTCACTAACCTTTTGTGCCAGCCTAGGCCTCCTGCACCCCCACAAACTGCCCTGTGCAAATGATGATTGTGCCACACCCCTGTTGTCTTTTGCCTTCAGAGATACTGAGGATATGTGTCTGATGCACATGGTGGCTGCATACATTAATTATGTATTTCATATGTCCATTTGTGCTGTTGTCCTGACTATTGAAACTGTCATTTATATTCTAGTTATCCAGTTAGAAAGTTGCAAATAAAATAATTCCTCTACTTTCTAGGTGATTCTTTTTTAAGGCTTGCAAGGTCAGTTCATGACATGTGTCTCAATATATCTAACCCTTTTTCAGGATTGTTTAGTGCTAACTTATGTGTTCACATCCAAAGTTAATCCATTGGATTCTGAGCTCTAAATTATATGTCAGCACTGCAAGCAGAGCTCATGTCAATAATACAGTGTAATGTTCTGCTTTTTTCATGAACATTACCATATGTTCCGATGTTAATAGGCTGTGACAGGGATATTGTCCTGATGGTGTTTAGAACTGTAGCCAGTACATTAGAATATGATATGCAATGGCATGTATAATGCATGCCCATGAGTCTTGCAGAGAGGACTACCCATATTCAGCATAGAATCATCATGGGGTCCCTGGAGGATAATATGTTCACATGCAGTCTTCCAGCCTGTGCTCAAACAGGTTTATGGATGTGCTCTGTATAACATACAATTGGAGTTATAATGCAGATGAGTGACAACCTTTGAGACATGTATGTATCTACCTCGCATGTCCTATGTATGTCATACTGTACATTGCGGTCCCCAGAACAGATATTTCTGGTCCCATATGACTTATGGATGTGCAGCATATTCATATCATTTGGCCCAAAGACAGCCATTTAATGCTTCAGTATTCTGTCTCAAAGCTATATATCTGATACTGCATACACTGATAGTTACTTCAGTCTGCCTACAGAAGAGACATGTTGAAGACTCTCTGATGTTTTTATACTCAGAGATGTCTGATGTCTCTCAACTTCCTGCGGGTGTCTGGGACAATACTTATCAAAGGGAGGATTATACACATCAATAGAGCTGATGATGAATGAGTATAGGGGAATGATACACTTTTTGTCGATGTCTTGCCTTCCCTAATCGGCTGTAGGATAGAGGATGCCTTCTTCCCCACAGTACACACAGTTGTCAGTCGACATGTGTTTCAAGATATATTAACGCATAATTGGGATATACTGTACTCTGGTGTTTTTCTTTAAATAAGCAGAACATGTATTAACACAGGGTATGGTGATGCATGTTTCTGCAGTTGTTATAACACCCATGGCTTTGTGAGCAGCCATTAGTGGCATAAAGACTTTTTGCCACACATCCTCTGCTTTCTTTTGGGATATACTATGATCTGGTGTTTTTCGTTAAATAAATGGAATATGTATTAACACAGGGGATGGTGATGCATGTTTCTGCAGTTGTTATAACACCCATGGCTTTGTGAGCAGTCATTAGTGGCACAAACATTTTTTGCCTCACATCCTCTGCTTTCTTTTGGGATTTTTGATATGTATATGACAAACAAGAGGAGAAACAGTACTGACACATCTGTTACCACACAGGTGACAGGTCACCTGCTTGAGGTGAGGTCTCCCACTTTGGCTGAGTTTTGTTGGTCTGTGATCTGATTTGCAACCCACTTGTTAACAGAAGGTGCTATATTCACCTTGGTTAGTTTCTCAATGGGAACAAATGTTGGATTGCATTGAGGTGCCTGCCACCTGGCCAAGTCAAGATAGGGTGAGTGCACAGCCTTGTATATGTCTCTGCTCACAGTCTGGATGTCAAATTGGTTTTGGAGGCACAAGCTAACCATAAGAAGATATAACTGAACAGATGTACTGTTTGGAGGTCACCTATGTCCTTTTTGTGTGAGATGCATGCATATTGTTTCCATTGCCTTAAAGCAAACATTGAATACAGTTATGGGAGTATAATCCCATTTGTATTTTGCCTATCCTACACTATGTTGGTGGGAAATGGTTACTGTATTCCATTCACTGTAGGCAACAGCAGTACTCACGCCATCAATGAATATGGTGGTTAGTGCACTGTTGCAGCATATGAACAACACAGGTCAGAATGTCATCTGGTGACATGGATTCTGTGATTAACATATTGGAGTGAGCAGTGATACCTTGCATTCTGAAGAAAACACAGTTTGGAGAGGATGATGCAACCATGTAGTAAGCATGGTGTTGTGAGGGGGGACACTTTACAGCCATCTATGCCTGCCAACAGGTGTGGAATTCATATTGGGTCAGTGTGCACAATACCATCCAGATTTACTTCAATATACATTTGTGTGATATATTTTTTATTTTGCAGATGTAAATGATGGCAGGCCTATGGTTATGTCTGGATATGTTTCATTACATATTACTATAGTTGCTATATCAGGCTTCTTCACTGTGTCTCATTTGGCATCCCAGATTATTTTGTACATGTGATATTTGTAAACAGCAGCTTCTGTCACTTACTGTAGAATGTAGTACTGACAAACATTCACCATTATGGATTGTAATTCCCAGTAGATCTGTCTTAGAGCATATCAGGCACAGCTGTATGTACACATTTGTGTAGCTTTGTAGTCAAGGCATGATAGTGTAACTTACACCAGCTGTCAATGTCCTTTGTGTAAACCTGAGCTTGGACACTGGGTATCCCATCTCTTAGGAAGAGTCCTTACTTAGGGAGTTCATTAGGTATACCAAAGTGTGCACATACTGTGTTATGGTTGGATTAACAGTACAGGCACTACACATGTGCCATTACATTGTTCAGCCAAATTGCTGACGAACAGGTTTAATATATTACAGACACTTGTGGGATGGTGCAGTATTGCTTCTATGTCATTTCAGTTTGCAGCATCCACTTATGTTTGTGCACATGACTTTGTCCTCCTGTAATTATTCACATGAGGCATTATAAGCACTGGTGAATAAAACCATGTGTACTAGTCTTGCAGGGGGGACAGAGGGAAACTAATAAGACAGGATGGGAGGCTTGAACCTGGTATCTGCATACAGACTCCTAAAAGGAGGGATATATTTGATTTGAGTGGTGTTTTCATGGGAGTAACCAATGGTGTGTACATTCTGAGGTCATTCTTAAGGTGGATCTATAGCTCTATCATTGATCAGTAGGTGTTTTATTTACAGCTTTTTATGTAACAGAAGGTATGACAGCTACCTAGAGCTGGTAAGGATATGTTCTGCAGCACAGCAGCAGCCAAGTCTATTGGAAAATAATATTGTCATTTCTGTATGTATGAGGGCAAAGTGTTAAGGCATCTACACATACACCACAACAGCTAAAGCTCACACTAGGTCTAGAAACAGTAATCTTCACATAGAGACTCCTATTGTATATACTTCTGCAAGGCTCCACTGGATATATCTAGGCACCATAAGTGTGAATTCAGAAGCCCAAACACATGCTCTGTGATGTTCCCCATTTGTCTGTGTGCCTCATTATCAGGTGTGTGTGCATTTCTGATGGATGTCGTCATCCATGGTTCCTGTGCATAGCCAGCAACCCCCCAGTAAATGGCCCTCTGAGATGTCTCTCCTAGCAAATATCTGGCATAGCTGTGATGTGTGCCAGATATGGGAGTCATGATAACTGCCAGGGTTGCCAGCACACACATTCAAGCTAATCTCTTAGGCATTGCACATGACTTGGCAGTTGAAGGAGTGGTATCCCTTGCAGCTGATGTAGATTGTACGCTCCTCACCAGGTGGTGCCTTGATGTATATATGAGTGCAGTCTATGGCACCTAGTACTTCAGGGTAGTACGCTACACAATAGAAGTGTTGCATATTGCTGGTCCTGTCCTCAGCAGTGAGGGGAAAACATATGTGTTCACTAGCATGTATAAGCATAGCATCCAGGAACTGGTGGACTATCTTGGATCCTGTTGCCTATGACACCCCCATCATGTTCCTAGTTGGTCTTTGAAAAGTACCTCTAGCTAATATTCTAAGGACTACACATACCTTAATTTCCACTGGGATGGGCTCCCCTCAGTTGGCTCTGGCTGGGAGTTGAGGCCAGTAAAGCTCACAGAGTTTTTGTAACGTGTACCTGTTCACCCTGTAGCACTCTGTAGCACTCTATAATCTCTAGGTCACCCTTTGTACATTTGGAAATATTTGTATATGTGCTTTAAATAAGAATTATTTTTGTATATAAATATGCTTTAAATAAGAATCCTTTTTGTATATAAATAAAGGACCCCTACTCTTTTCAATAGTTTCCATGAGATCTTTTACATCCACCTGAGCTACCACCAAGTGAAGCAGATGGGACCTCAGTAATAAGATCTCATTCGAAGGATAGAAAGTATATGTGGTTTTGAATGGGAATGCATACTGCAAAGTAAATTGTTCTTCATTGAAACAGGATTTCTGCATTTCTAGTTGAAGAAAAGTTATTAACATGTTGGGCTAACACTTATTCAGTAGTTCCTTAGGGGGTCACTGCCTGACTGCATTTGATACTATTATGCCTAACCAGTCACTGACTGACAATGTATCTGCACGTTCCATTTGTAACAGATGGACTCATACTCACAGCTGATGGCTAGTCATACAGGTGATCAGACAGGTGAATTACTCTGCATTCATTTAGTAAAATTATAGCTGGGACAGGTCTGAAGGACTTGGCATTGATTTTGAGAAACATTCACTCCTCATTCTCTTTCCAAAGGGTGACCATATAGTGGAAGTTCCTGTACATCTTCACAACAATGGAGACAGTGCTACATATTTTTGCAAGACCCCATTGCAAGATGTATTCATCTAACTACAACACAATACATCAAAACTGCATTAAAAGACAAGTAATTCACACATGCAGTGAGGATCATTAGTGCTGTAAGACTTAGCATTATTTACATAATCAGCTACCATCCACAACAATGAAAGGCGCTCCTACACACAACTAACAAACAACATGGCAACAAGAAAAGCAGTAACAGACCAGAATGATCTAGTGAAGGTTGACTGCAGCGTATGAAAGAGTCACAACACATAGAATTCCTGGAGAACAGTACCTCAGTATTAATAGCAGAGGGAAGGTCACATGCTTGTGACACATGATTACTTGTATCACTGCAAATGAAAGAAGACTGAAGAGAATTGCTGTTGCTTCAAGTTTAAGACAATGGAAGTATGAAGGGCAGGAGCCATTAAGATTAGTCCTCCCACCAGAAAAAAGCTCCCTTAAAGCACACTGTGCCTCTATGCCTCCATTCAGATCACCAGAAGTTAGGCATTATTTTCAAATTTTATTGATGTCATATAAACTGCAGCAACAAACAAACATGATTAACTAACAAGGTGATAAATGTTACAATGTCAGACTAAGTAGAAGCCGTGTCCACATGGAAGGCATTGAGACATACCACCATGAGAAAACACAACTCTCCTAAACTACTCATTGTGAAAATTGTCAACCTGCACTAATAGATTACACCTACAGACTTCACCCAAAGCCTGACAGTTTTTGTAACAACAACATGACAATGACACAGGTCTTTTTGACAAAATAAAAGTGATTTAGGAATACAACCATTCTGGATAATATCAGTAAATATCCACTTCTGCATACTGCATGTGAACCATGGTAATGTTCCCAAATGTAAAATCACTTCACTTTTGTATTGCCTGTCTCACAAGTAATGACAGTCATATGATATGTAATGACTTGTATTAATTGGCCAAAACAGCTGACACAGAGTTAAAGTCCATGATAATGGATTTCAAACATTCTGTCATGCATGACCATCAAGACATGTCCTCCAGGTCTTGCCTTTTTCTATTTATGCAATCTCCCCTGAAACAATACCAACATCATTCTTTGGTCATCTTATGTGTAAGATACTCTATAGCACAAATGAAATTCAAGATGCTGTCTGCCTTGGCATGCCTCCCTGCTATTGATATTGTAGCCACATAATGTGTTAAGTCATTTAAGAATATCTGACAACTTATGCACTCATTTTTCATTAGAAAAGTGTATGCAGCCATTGCTTACACCACTCACATTCTGGGCAGTGACAACTCATTGATGACAGGCAGGTTACAATGACAGAAATGCTGATAATTATCACATCTGAAATATAAAGAAAATCTTATAGATAAGATGTGTGATGCCATTCAGCATGTTTTTCCATTAACAATCCTAAAAATCTATATGCCCCAGCACAGCACCTGCTGAGAGAGACAATATGTTCAAATTAGATTTTGTTTGTACACTAGAATAGAAGGCTTGCCTTCCCATACACCTGTTCACTGTGTAAGGACCCTGCATTGCTATATATTTATAGTACAATATGAGTAACCATATTGTTTTTGAATAAACTCCATGAACTATATCTATATCATCTTTACAACTCCTCCTAAACAATGTTTATGAGATTTGTGCATGCACTAAAATGTGCAGTATATTACACTATGCACCACATCAACAACTCCTTCTCCTTGCTGTTCTGACACATTATCTTCCCTCTGCATCTAGCTTTATGTTTACCTTTCATGTTATATGGTACTGTTTCCATTTTTAAGTGCAAGTGCAACTTCTACATTTCAATTTGAGGCACAGTCATGCACAATATATGTAATTAGCATTTATCCAACCCCACTGTATTAGCCTATATCACATCACTGCTTTGTTCAGCTGCTCTTAGTAAAACATGCATCAGAGTGTTGGTGTAGAGAATATTAACAGGAACTAGACAGAGTGAGTGGATGGCATTCGGTGATATTTCTTCTGAGAAAGCCTACCCATCAAGATGAGATGTGATTTATGACATGATTGCACAGATTTACTTGTTGTTGTTGTGTCTTTCAGCTTTTCCCGGTTAGGGGTCGTCACAGTGGAACTCCGGTCCGCTAATGATTGGCAGTAGATTTTTACGTGCTGAGTTGCCAGTTCTGACGCACAACCTGCAACTAAGGTATGACCATTCATGCATGTCTCCACACAGAAGACGTTCTAGCTGAGAATCGAACAGGACAACATCATAATGTGAGGCGACAACACTACCGTAGCACCACCACCGCAGTCATTGCACAGATTTACTAAAGCATTCAATACCATCTTCTGTTTTGAGGCTAACAACTGAAGGATTCACAGCTGCAGCCATTCTCTAGTGTCCACTGTATCAAGTTAAACACTTAGAAATGGGAAGAGGCTTCATAATGTGTACATGGATTTAAAGAAGCATGCACACACATCAGTTGACCAGTAGCTGATTGTGGGGTAGCAAGTATAGTACTGAAACATTTACTACTGCTTGTGAAATAAAAGTAAGCAGCAGAGAAAATAATAGGTTGCATATCATATAAATGCATTTAAGGAATTGCACACCCTTCCATTCACTGGTCATTTGCTAAATAGGAAAGAAAATGAAGGGATGAACCAATGACTGATGTTTATTCAGTGGGAGTGATCAGGACAGGACGGAGGTGGACTACAGGCTGCAGATGGATTTACTTAATCATGCATCCTCCTATTCTCTGCTCATTGGCCAGCCATGGAGTGTTCAACCAATAACTGATGTTTGTTCTATGGAAATGAGCAGCTCAGAATGGGAGTAGGCTGCAGTATGTGCATGGATTACTGAATCTTTCAACTCCCATACTGTGATCAGTAGCTGGCTGTGTAGGTGATTGAAGGTTTATATCAGTACCCAGTTCTTATGTGTTAGTGCAATTCAGTTGAATAAGAGGGTTGAGTCAGTGCAAGGGGTGGTTAAGGCATTTGATTATCAGCTATACAACAATAAACAGAGAAGTAAAAAAGATAACTGTGTGAAGGTTACAACCCCTGCATGACTTGTTCAGAGGATACACTCTGCAATACATTCATATTTTAACTATTTTTTAATGTTTTAAGTGGTTGCCTGTTTTCTGCAGAGCATGTAATGGAGAAATTATAGTCGCCAAGTTTTGTTTTTGAGCCATAATTCAATTAGTCATAGTCTGAGCAGTCATACTAATTTCCTTTCAAAGATACCCCAGTGTCAAGTCACACAACAGCAAGTTGAGAGCATGAAGAACACACATAGTTTGCTAATAATTATTTTAACATATTTTTGTTTGTTAGGAGTATAGAGCATCTTGAGAATTGCAATGCAACTAGTACAAATCTCTCAGCTGCATTTTATTAGCTCTGCTACTGACAAAATCAATATTTACTAAGTCATTCACTATAATATCATGAAGGTGATTTATGTCTCCTTTAACCATGTTATGTTTCACACTATTGGTTGACCAACTATGGACACTTAACTTTGTTAAATTGAAATCCATTCTGTTTATTCTTATTGCTTTTATTTCTATGTATGTGGTCTATTGATCTGTTGCTGTATATAGTAACTTTTATAACTTTACTACATATTGTGTATTTGCCATGTGCCCCAGAGTGTGGTTGAAAATGGCACTTGGAACAGTCTACCTATCTGGTTAACAAATCTCAGTGCTTCTGTGGATCACTAGTGATATCTGCATTGCTTACTGTACTTATTTCCTTGTTTCACTTGAAAGAAAGTTACTGTTTGTCGTTTTTGCATTTAAGTTACCTGTAACACATTGCACTTAAGTTACCTGGCACTTGCTCACTAAAGCAATTATATAAGTCAGCACTAAAAATTAAAAGCACTACACCCTCACTCCCCACTGGCCCTGGTTTTCAATTATTAAGGAATTCCCAATATTATTCTAGCATGTCCAAAGGTCAGTTGTCAATCTCCTCTCGGTCCAGCTGGTGAATCTGGGAATTTTGAGGCAATGTTACAACTGCCTCATGTACACAGACAACCCTCTCCTCCTCCCAACAAATTCCAACACATGTGAGAGATGCAATCATATAGCCAAACTGGAGGCCAAGCTCTCTCAACTCAGTACTGGCATAACCAGTCAGGAGGAGAAGGAAACCACACTCACTACAATTCCAGTCTCACATAGACCTACCACGACAGCAAACCAAACACATAATCACACAAAAACATACTGGAGGCTCTAAATAAAGATCTGCAAGCAGCAGAGACCTCAAAGCAGACACCCAAGCAGCCGCTATCCCAAAACAAAACACGTGCAACACATATCTCACAAAGCCAGTGTGCCAAACAGTCACAGCCCTTAAGACTAAACAACACACCTGATACACTTGTAATAGGTGACTATCGTCAGGCACACTGGCGTCCCGCTCACCAGGCTGAACAAGGAGTGTGTCACGGTGAGCAGCCTGTCGGGCGCTAGGATCCGCCACATAACACAAGCACTCAGGTCACTCCAAGGCAAGTACAAATATGACTCAGTCATTGTCCATGCTGGTGTGAATGACCTGAGACGTACCTCCCTGGACTACATGAAAAGAGACATAAAGGAGCTCTCTGAGCATGTAGCCCAGGCCGGTATGACCCTGACCTTGAGTAGCATCTTACCCTCACCAAGAATGATGCCACAATATAAAGACAAGATGATCAATTTCAACAATTGGCTTAAGTACTGGTGTCATTCAAAGGGGATCCACTGCCTGTCAGCTTGGGATGATATGCTCGACAAGCCACGATGCTTCGCTAGGGACGGCTTGCACCTGTCACCCCTGGGCTTTCGGATATTGGCAAAGACTCTTGCTACCCCCATAGTGCCTTTTTTAGGCAAGGCTCAAAAGACAAACCCACCTCCATAGGTAACACAAGGGATAAGAAACTAAGAGCAATGCTACTCAACACCAGAAGTCTAAACCTCAAGATGCACGCACTCGAAACTCTCCTTAGCATGGAGAACATTGATATCTGTGCAGTAACAGAAACCTGGTTCAGGGCTCCCGAGAGCACCCCAGCACTACCAGGTTATACCTCATACCATGCTTTTCGGCCCCAAAACTTGGACCGAACCACAAAAGGAGGGGGAGTATCGATATTCATCAAAGATACCCACACCTCCAGGTTGGTGGCAAAGCACGAAGCATCAGGGACTATCCATGTGCAACTAACAGTGGGTAAAACTGCCTTCCAGTTTATAGCCTGCTACAGACCACCCTCCCAAACCCAGGAACCCCACTCGGCCTTCCTGAGAACACTGGAAAATATGAAGGTCTCTCCAAACACCATTATATTGGGCGACTTCAACTACCCAAACATAGACTGGGAGCATTACTCTAGCTCCAACACCCTAGCCCAAAGGTTCCTAGAATTTATAAACTCAAATGCTATGGAACAACTTGTTACCACTCCCACAAGAGGGGAAAACATACTGGACCTGATCATCACCAACATGGGGACTCTATGCTCCAGACCAGAAGTGTATCCCTCACTGGTAAGATCGGACCATAAACTAATCTCACTGGATATTCACATCCACCCACCCCCTGCCCAGAAAACCACAGTGAAAAACTTCTCTAAAGCAAATTTTACACTCCTCAAAACTGAGGTGGAATCCTTCAAAGCCCCGGGCCTGTGGAAAATCTGGCCCAGACCGCAGAATCCTTTATAAACGCATTCTATGAACACCTTCAGGAATGCATGGATCATCGATCCCAAATAAAACCAAGGCCCAATCCTCCAAACGCAGACGTCCTGTCTGGTGGACCCCAGCCATAAACAAACTATACAATAGAAGGAGGAAGCTACTAGATGATAAAGCAAAATCCCAAAAGGGAAGGCATCACTGATCAGTATTAGCAAAAACTACGGGCACACATAAAATTGTCTAAGGCCAGCTTGAGAGAAAAATTGCACAGGACACTAAGGATAATCACAAGGCTTTCTTTAGTTATGTTAGGAACCTGGGTGGTAATTCCCAGATATGCTCAGAATTAGTCCAAAATGACAAAAATACACCGAACCCACAGACATTGCCACCATCCTACCTGCCAGGTTCAGTGCAAACTTCTCCCTCCCCACCAAAAGGGCAAATATCTATCCCAGCAGAGTGCTGCCCCTGACATCTCAGATGCTCAGGTAAGAGCCGCCCTCTCCAAAGCAAAAACACAGCATCAATGGGACCAGATGGTGTCCCGGCTGCGTCCTACATGAACTCAAAGAAGAGCTAAACCCAAACATAAAACTACTGTTCAATCTCAGCCTTACTACAGGATATGTGCCCAAAGAGTGGCGTACAGCAACAGTGGTCCCTCTCCATAAAGGTGGTGCCTCAACGGATCCTGGAAACTATCGCCCCATAAGCCTGACTAGCTTGGTCTGCAAAGCTATGGAAAGGATCATCATGGACCTCATAAATAAAGATATTGGGGACCTACAAACACTGGATCCTACCCAGTTCGGCTTTGTTAAGGGCAGATCCTGCCTCTTAAACCTGGTTGATTTCTTTGAAACAGTCACCAAGGCCATTGGCGAGGGAAGGTGGTCCACACAGCCTACCTGGACCTCGCAAAAGCCTTCGATACAATACCCACTCGGGCATTATAGATAAGCTCACCAGCTTAAATATAAACCCCTATGTCACTAGATGGATTGCAAACTGGCTCAAGGACAGAACCCACATGGTTAGAATTGCTGGAGCCATGTCAGACTCCAAACCAGTTACAAGTGGTGTCCCACAAGGCTCAGTCCTGGGACCTCTCTTGTTCGGTATATATTTCTCGGAGGTACAGGCCAACATGGAAGGACTGTGGCTGACCAAGTTCGCAGATGACTGCAAACTGGGCACCATAATCGACTCTCCAGCTGACACAAGCATCCTCCAAAAGGGCCTCATAGAAACAGACAACTGGTGCCAGAGCCATGGCCTCAAGCTAAATGCCAAAAGTGTATAGTCATCCCCTTTGGCAAAAACAAAGTGCCCACAAATTACCACATAGGTGGAAATCCATTAAGTACAGAAGAAGTAATTAGGGACCTGGGGACCCAAGTTGATAGTAATCTCTCATTTGACAACCATGTGGCCAAAGTGGTTAGAAAAACATTTTATATAGCCCACCTAATCATGAAGGGATTCACATCTAGATCAGGGGAGGTCATCGTGCCTCTTTACTCATCCCTCATCAGGCCCATAATTGAGTACAATGCCCCTTTTGGGATGTACCTTACCAGACACCTGCAGCAACTGGAAAGACCCCAAAAGTACCTCACCAAGAGGATGAAAGGGCTCAAACAGATGCCATATGCTATCCGTTAAAGAAACTCCAGCTCTACTCAGTGGCATACCGCCTGTTCAGAAGCGATCTGTGCCTGACGTATAAAGCCATGTCCAACCCGAAGTTAAGGGAAAAGCTGCACCTCAGAAAATCCAAATCCCATCGAGCTACGGCTCGAGACTTGAACCTCAGCACTGAAATAAATAGGACATGCTGGAGGGACAGATTCATAACCCAGAGGCTCCCTTCACTCTGGAATAAAATCCCAGTCCAGGTTAGGCAGAGTCCCTCATTGACACTCTTCAAGAGGAATCTTGATGAGTGGATGGGAGATCGTAGGTTTACCCCGGGTATCACTTCTGTGTCACTGTTAGACAGAGGCACAGTATACTAACCTCGAAAAAGAGCATAGCAAAATAAATTTAAAATGGGTGGCGAAAGCCAAACACATTCTGGCTAGGCTTATAAATGCCCTAGGGCAGATAGCCTAGTATGAACCTATGAACCTATGAATATAGTTTCTGCTTTTAGCAAAAGAACCACCTTAGTTAATGGTAACCTTCTGCAATAAGAACATCTGGTACCATAATACATCTGCATGATTCTCTATGAATGTTAAACCTAAAGACTTCATTATTACTAGTAAACAAATATTTGACTTCCAGCAGTCTTTATTTTAAAATAAAGTTTCTTCTGGTATCCTAGTGGACTCACTTGTAGGCTTGTTTTCTCTTCCTTACGTAGGACATAGGTGTCAATTTCATACAAAATATCAGAAAGTAAATGTCATTTTCCATGACAGCAATTACAATGATATACTGTTACAGGTGAAATGTATTAGTAATAATGTTATTTCTAAGAATAGACAAGTTAGAGTTTTGATTTGCTGTGGAAAACACATTCTGAGTAGCAAATGATTATTCCTACCACTTTTTTATTACAAAGGTTCACAAGATAAGTACACTGTGATCTGGGAAAAAGGCTTTAAATCAGTAAATATAAGTGAATCTTAAAATTTGTGATGCAAGAACATAGTTCACCCCACTGTTATTATTGTATAACCCATATTTTTATACAAAGACTGCTTTGCAGCTTTGTATGAGTCTGTTATTCCTATTTTACAGAGTAACAAAGTATGTTTTTGAGTCATATACTATGCAAAGACGCATCTTTTATATTGTTTGTATCTCAGTGGCCTGCCTACCAACAGCCACCCCCCACGTTGATTGATCCACTCTTTTTCCTTAGGATAAGACAGCATTGGGTTGGGAGGGTGGCCTAATGGTTAAGGTGTTTGCCTTACAAACACAAGGTGCAGGGTTTGAGTCTCACATGGGATAATTGTCTAGACTTAAAATGGCTCGCAAGGGCAGTTAGCTTAGTACTAATTTATGAAACTATGAAAGAGCTGACTTCATGAGGCTTTCATCAAGACAACAATTACCTGTTTCTGCATAGAGTCTGTGTCTCTAGCTCCTGCAGACTGAAGCATGCACTCATATATGTGAGGGCTAAGAGGATTTCCCCCTCTTGTGTATAGATCTGCATTTCTGCATGAGCTCCTCCAGAAGTCTATGGCATTACACAAGTTTGGCAGAGCCAAGAGCTTATACCTATCCTGCATGTTAAATGTGATACTTCTCAATTCACAGTAGAAGTCAGTACTGCAGTAGACCACATCTCTTCCATACCTAGCTTCATGGGTAAAATGCCCCCGCTCTCATTGGTTGGTTCTCCAGCTCCTAGGCTGCTAATCAAAGTCAGGTCATTGTGATCATAATCAGAACTATAATCCAGTATGCAACAGAGCTAAAGAAAGAAACATTTCTCACAGATAAGTAAATTTTTAATTAGCTGATGACATACAACTATATATAAGCCCTAAAATATGCTGGTGAGTGTTCAGTGAGTCACTACATGCATAGCAGCATACTTATCTTTGACCAGTTCATAAGTTCATATTCATGAATACTGTACATTTTGAAGCAATAAATGCCATCAGGAATACCATTGGCTTTGAATTAGTGTTAAATTGTCAGGAGTTAGTTTAAATGGCTTAACTTGAAATTCAAATCATGTTGTATGTGCTTATTTCATAAGATGGTTAAAGTTTGTGTGGCACTTCTCTTGACGTAAAGAGAATCATGTAAAACCTCAGAATATCACATTTCAAAATACTAATTTCACGTGAGTATTTTTATTTTTCATTTACATTATAATGGCCAGTTTTTACTCACCTTGTGTGACTATTATAGATGTCCCCATCTGTACCAGATTGTTCTGGTATAATAATTCATGAAATATGCAAATAATTCTATTATGTCTGCCAAGTGTGATTAGTCTAATTTGCATTTTTCTGAAGAGTAAGCTCCTCGGGCCTCCCGAGTGGAACAGTTTTATACTCAGTGACATCAACTGAGCAACAAAATGAAAATGTAGCCAAAAACATAATATTGTGTTACATGACATGAAACACATAGTTCACTGAAACATTTGTATTTTAGTTGATCACAACACATCTGAAACTACATTTTAACTAGGTTAGTTTGGCTGTGAGTACACATTAAACAATAACCAAAAAGGCAGCGATGCTTAGATTTCTTCAGGCTGCATTGTGTACATTGGATTCACAGCACTGGACAGCTTACTCTGCATATGGGTATAATATAAAGCAGTAGGTTTGGGAACTGAGCCAGGTGTAACTAGCTCCTGATGCACAAGGCACACTGTTTTAGCTCTGTGGATCACTTTGCCTGTCCTATCTTCCAAAATCTTGGAAGATGAGCTTTTTATGTCATGTATAATTCATTTAAGGGAAGTAAGCAAGGCAAATCACACATCTGTCTCAAGTGAGAGAACAAAACCCCTTTTTGTTCAGTGCCACAAAACACCAAAATATTTATTTCTATCTAAATGAAAGCTTCAACAGCTACAGTTTACTACAAAATGCATGCTATGACCTTCTGGACATATTTTCACAGTAAACTTCATTATTTTTTTGTTGGTATATGCTTAATATTTGACAGTGTTAAGAGATGAAATCCCTGTTTAAACTTATTATCAGCTTTTATTTTAAATATGCTGCTGCAAGACCATACTAGGATAGAGTTAGTAGTAAACATTATATGAGGTTCATAATTCCCAAGTATTAATCAAAGCACATTATACAGACCTGGTGTGTCCCCCTAAGGGACAACACTGACAGGAAAGGTGGAAAATATTCTAAAATGTTATTGTTGTTCTCTTTCAGCTTTTCCTGGTTAGGGGTCGCCACAGCGGAACTCCGGTCCGCTAATGATTGGCAGTAGATTTTGACGAACACTGAGGTGCCAGCTTGACGTTCAACCTTCAACGAAATAATATTACAAAATGTTGCATTGTAAAAGTACAACAAAGCAGTCAATGATTTCTCATATTTCTTGAAGATAATGTATTCAGGTGTGCTCCTTTATGTATCCCCCGTGAATAAATGAATCCTACAAGTAAATACACACTGACAATCCATGTTGCTATATATGGCAAAATGGAGGACTCTTAAGATATACCAGAATTGCTAATTTTCTATAATGTCTTTGCTGAAGTGACAAAATGCTTAAAGTAGGAAAGCACAGCAATCTTAGGCTTTATTGCATATAGTGAGGTTGTGTGACAATCCTTGCAGTTTTTCTGCCTCCCAAAAAACAGCCTTTGAGATTTTATCCTCCTCATTATAACTATACTGTGAGACTGGTGTTAATGTGTATACAGGAATTAAATGGAGTCAAGAGAAGACAACCCTCAAGTTCAGATCCTCAGCTACATCTTGTTTCTATATATATATATCTGAATCCTTCTGATGACACCACTAATATCCTATGTTTTATGGTCCACTCCCACTCCCTGTACCAGGATGAAATTCTGGGGAGAGTGCAATGTTTTATTCATCTTAAAATTTTGACCTTCTGAACAATGGGACTTTACTAATTAGAAAACATTGCTCAAATGCTGTTTAGTCTTCTCTAAGTCCATACTGAAGGATAATAAGAAAACTTACCTACAAGTGATTGAAGAATCAAGTTGTAAATGATGAGTCACTTGTGCCTATAAAATGGGAAGAGTCCTGTAAGCTTTGGAGCAGTATAAAAAATCCTCCATTGTTTAAGTGCAGCATTCCAGTTTCATTCATCAGTCTTCCTAACCATGTACTAAATTTCATCTAATTGAAGCCATGAAGTATTATTATTGACTTGCATCATTGCAAATGACTGCAGAGATCCAAGACATCCTTGATTTTTATTAATTTCTTATACACTGACACACATTAATTATGAAGCAGGAGCATCATGATCCATCTTCATTAATATACTGAATGTTGACTAGAAGATAGTTATGCTAAGTGGAATGTATACATTACTCATAGTATCCCACTGATAAACTGTGTGTTCTCAGAAAGAATGTGTGTAAAGATTAGCAGCATTTGTTAGCCATAATTTGAAAACCAGATGTTAGGAAACAAAGTAAAATAGGACTACTAAAGACTACATATATATTTTATAAATGAGACGAGTCATTTTAATTAGATAGCTGATGTATTGTATTTCTTCTTGCTTTCTTATTTTAATTAATTTTAGCAAAGTGGTAAATTATGTGTACTTGGAATTTAGGAAGTTTTCAAACCATGTGTCCCTCAAACACTTTTTAGGAGCATGTGTAAATGCATATGCTGTTTTGGATTAAATTTCCTGGTAGTTTTAAATGTATACCTATGTCCAAGATTGTTTTAAATATAATGTTTAGTAAAGCAAAAATTGTTTGGGGATTTGTTTTTAATTGAATAGTCTTGAGAAACTTTTCCAGAAAGAAGTAAAATTAAACTTAAATAAAAATATCAATTCCCAAATATTTTATTAATGAAATATCACTCAAATGCTATTATTATGATGCATCAATGTCCATACCCATCAATTATAACCACTTCATTTAATATGTACACTTCACATGTCTGATTATGACAAAAGCGGCCATAGTAAATCATTCAAATGTGTTTTGCAGAGATGAACACTAATCCTGCAAAACCAGACTAAATCACATTTAAATCTGATCACAACAGAAGGGTCAGTCATTTTTATTCATAGTCAGTCCCTGTGCCAACATTTATTGCCACATTTTTGAGTGGGTACACCTCAGATGACTGACTTTGGTAAAATAATAATAACAATAACAATGACCAAATCACATATTTCAAGTTAATTTCACACAGTAGCTACAGTAAAGTCATTAATTTTCATCACACAAATGTACACAAGTCCTTGAATGGCAGCTTTCTATCTGTTTAAAAAAATGAGCAGATGACAAGAGGGTAAGTTATTTTCATTCACAGAGCAATTATAGTTACTTTGTTAACAGAAGTACACCTTATACATCTGATAAAGGTAACAAATAATGGCAGCAATAATGTATTTCAAATATTCAGTAGCCATAGTAAAGTATTCCAACCTACTTTACAAAAATGCACACTAGTCCTAAAAAGGCAGATTATCATCTCATCAAAGTGAGCACATGAATGAAAAGACAGAAAGCTACATTCATCCACAGGCAGACCCAATTCCACAGTTTTACCAATTTTGTTAATAGAGGGCATCCCAGATATTTAATTGCAATAACAAATAATGGCCACAGTTATGTATTTTAAGTTTGTTTTAAACAAACAGAGCCATGGGAATCTATTCTAACTTGATTTATACAAATACATACTAGACTTGCAAAGCTGCCAGAATAATAACTTTTGAATTGAGTATTTGACAAAATGGAGAACTACTTTCATTCATACACTGACCACCGCCAAGCAGTTATAGCCACTATGCTAATATAGCACACATCATAAGTCACATTGCAATATAAAATAACAGCCATGTTTAACCATCTTGCATTTGTTGAACACAAACAGTAGATTAATCCAACTTACTTCACAGCAATGAACACTAGTCCTGTAAAGCCAGATTATTAACTGTTTAAACTAAGTAAATGACAAGGGTGTAGGTTACTTTCATCTACAGACAACCCTCACCCAGCATTTATAGCCACCTTGTTGGCTGAGTACACCTCTGACATCTGATTGTGATAAAATAATGGTCACTGTTAATCTATTTTTACATGAAAACACTAGTCACAATAAGGTATTCTACTTTATTTCACAAAAATAGCATTAATGATGCAAAACAAGAGTAATTAAAAAACATCAGTTAGTCATTTTATCTATAGACAGATCATGTACCCAGCAACTATAGTTATTTTGTTGTCCGTGTTGTGTCCATCTCAGATGTCAGACTCTAACAAATAAAAATAAATACATACATAAATTAATAAATAATGGCCACACAGTAATATTTTAATTCAATTTAACACAAATGCAGAGCTGCTAGACAAACCACAGGAAAGTACTAACTTCACAAAGACATGTACTACCCATATATAGTTGCCTGCCAGGATTAAAAAAACATATCTCATGCTACTTGCATTGCTTCTGTTCTTCTACATGAATATTCAATATTTTTGGGGTTCCTTCTCCTTGCCACTCCATGACTCGGATAAATTATGGGATGGCAAAAAGCAGAAAGCTCCACAAATTGATTGGTCCATTACTACTATTGAAATGGGTGGCACAGCTATTTCAGCTTTAAAAACTGGGATGCCACAGGCTGTTCATCTATTTAGTTTTTCAGTAATTATAAACATGTAGATAAAATAGCAGTTGACATTGCCCTTGTTCAAAGCTGCCCAGCTATGGTTCCCTACTCCTGCTCTGTGCTGCCCATAAAATACACATTATACAAATTATAATCTGCCATTGTTTTAGAATATGTGAAGTGCTACACTTGAAATAAATGAGACAGAGCTTTACCTAGAATCCAATTTGCTTTTGTGTCTCATTCAACACACTAGGTATAACTTTTCAGTAATAAAAATATACTTTTGTTTATTTTTTAGTCAGTTAAATGTGTATGAACTGGTTCAGTTAAACTTTTTTTGCACTGGCCATGCACAAGATAAACCAGGTTGGCCTACTGGGTAAAGTTTGTGGATGTCAAAATATTGTAACAGTAGTAGCACATGGAAAACTTAATTTGAATATGCTACAGAAAAATAATGGTACATATACAGATCTTTTAACCTGGATGCCGGATGAAAGGCCAGTTATCAAAATAGGACAAATCATAATTGCAAGCACAATCAGCAATTAGTAGACTTCAATATACTGACGGAATTGTAGGTGTTTTTATAGTCAGGGTAAGAAGGCAAGATTAGATAAAAGTTGCAGGCAATCTTCCACATTGTAGGTGGAAGAGTATTCCACTTAAAGCAAAGGAAAACACTGGATATTATCACACTAATTTTAGTATTCATTTGTGGTACACTAAACAGATATTGTTTTTGACCTTATATGTTTACCTGGAGAATACCAGAAGAGTAACACTTCCAGTTCACTGCAAGAAGTTTTAAATAATGAGAGTGAGTGTGATTTTTTTTTCTGTACATGCTTTTTACTCTGCAAACCATCAGCCATCCATTATGTGGGTATTATCTCATTTGTTCTCTATCAGTGGCACATAGCCACTGATTTAGATGACAGTCAATCAGAGGGAGACATCATCCAAGAGGGTTGAAGGCTATTTGCTATACTGGTATTCTGGAAAAGTTTGCCCTCCTGCTAGCAATCCTCATCCAAGTATTCTGACTAGCACACAAAGAAATATAAATGCAAGGGCTGTTGTCATTGGTGACCTTCTCCCTCCATCAGGCACCATTTCTGTCACTTATAGCCTGTCAGAGGGCTTTCTCCTGGGAAACTGTAATTAGCATGGACAATCGGTGCATATATTTTCCTCATTAACCCCACTCCCTGGTGGCTGAAAAGGGCAGTAATATCACTACAGGGGCCAACTTCACCCATCCCAAGAGTTACCATGTTTCTATTCATACATTAATGAGAGCTGCAGTCACCAGCTTGTTAAGCCAAGACCATGTCCTCAATCAGAGCTATATCACGGATGTCAGAAAAATTCTACTTGCTGAAAAGCGAATACAGCCAGTGAATAAAGCAATCATCCCAACTCCCAGGATGAACAAACTGGCATCAGCCAATCACTCCCATCCTCCCTTCCCATCTCCTTCACCACCTGAGCCACTACTCAGACTTAAGTCATCTTGGATTGTTGTCACAGATGTATTCTTCTATGTCAAAAGTACAGTGATAACATTTAATTGGGACCATAAAGCTATTTGATTCACTTCATACAAGGCAAAATAGCATAACAGTGGTGTTTTGAATATTTTAGGCTAGCAGCCAGATTAGTTTTTTCTATTGTATGTGGATACTAGTTTAAGTGTACTGTTGCAAAAATTATCCATGCAAACAGAGTCAAGTAACAGTTTTGTTACTGATAGAATGTCTGTAACATAATGTCTTGATGCAGGCAGTTAGAAGGTAAGGCTTAATTTTTACTCCTCTAGTGTAGACTCATTATGTTCCTTAAAGTTTAATTTGCTTTCAGTAGTGACACTCATACAATTCAGTCTGTACAAATTCAGTTGACAGTGATGCACCATGGAGTAGCTTGTTAGCATGTATTCAGCGGCGGTGCAGCGGTAGCGTTGTTGCCTCACAGCAAGAGGTTCTCCCATTCGATTCTCGGCTGGAGCACCTTCTGTGTGGAGTCTGCATGTCCTCCTCGCGGTTGAGTGGTGTTCGAAAGACATGCGTGAATGGGCATGCCTTTGTTGAAGGTTGGGCATCGAGCTGGCACCTCGGCACTGTAAAAATCTACTGCCAATCATTAGTGGACCAGAGTTCCTCTGTGGCAACCCCTAACCGGGAAAAGCCGAAAGAAGAACAACATTAGACTTATCATAGTGGTGGCAACAAAGGCTAACTACTCTGTCCATCATATATTCCTCCAACTATTAACCAACCTCTGCAATCTCCTTTATCCAGTTTTTGATTGCAGCAAAAATTTTCAGCTACTCATAACCCTATCCTCTGCCTACAGTGCCTCATTTTGCCAATTCTCCATTCATGCAGCTAGGTACAGCAAAGGTACTATTTATTCAAATTTCCCTCCATATTGTGTATTTGTTTCTCATTTTAGTCACTCCTTCCATATTATCTCTCTCATTATATTTAGTTGTACATCATGCTAGCATTTCATGATTATAGATTGTATTTACTAGCTCTCACTTGCCATTCCATTGAACTCCATTAGACTCCACTTCTATCAATCCTGCCCCCGCCAAACTATAACACATATATAGCAAAACAAAGTCATTCTGAGTGTATGTGCACTCCTAATGTTAGCCAAAGCAACCACATTTATTCAACATTAATTAAAATATAACAAACAATTCCCTCAGACAAATGCCACTGACATTCCCAGTGTTAGTACATAAAGCCCTCAGTGTAAGAGCCTTTGAGAAAAGTAAAAATATATAAACCATCTACAGCATTCTCAGAATACTGCAGTCTGGCAATATCAACCCAGACTCATTTACTAGGAGCAATAACAATAACAATAATCATTGATGCTTAATTAATACACTAGCAAATCACAAAAAAAAACTTCACAGTTGTCCGTACTGATAATAGAAACATCAATAACAGTTTTATTCATCTAGATCCAGTCCTACAGCAATATAAACCTTTATTTTAGAAATAACAGAAACATGAAAAAAACATAATGATAAACTACATCCTCACTACTAAATAACTACAAAATATTGTGCAGTGTTCATTGAGGACAATCTATAAGTGGCAGTTCTTTACTGGCATACAACAAACAAATAATTATCCCTCAAATAGTGCCTGTTCATCCCAAACAAATACACCTAACCCAAGCTAACTTGCTCACAAGATAACAAAACCACTAATTAATACACACACATACACACACACACACCCACACACACACACACACACACACACACACACACACACACACACACACAAAATGTATATGTATATATATATATATATATATATATATATATATATATATATATATATATATATATATATATATATATATATGTGTGTGTGTGTGTGTGTGTGTGTGTGTATGTGTGTGTATAAGAGTATTCTATATTACAATAAAAACACCCAATGTCAACAGTAAAAATATGGAATACATATGGGACTCGACACAATAGTACAGATGCACTGAGAAACAGTCTCTGTGTATGCAAAATCATAATTATTCAAAAAACATAAAAATATTGTTTTTGCAAAGGGTAAACCCCAATGCACTCTCCACTGGGGAGGGGGCATTCTCCCCACACTTCTCCTGCCACTCTTCATTCTCCATCTGTAAAGAATCAGAAATTTATGCAACCTCTGAGTTATAGACTGACCCACAGTATCATGAAGCTGATCCAGCTGAAGATATAAATCTCTTTACAGCAGCCCTATTAGCAATTCAGAATAAAATATTTTCTTTCAGAACAGTCAGTACAGGAGAAACGCATACCATTAGATCACCCCAGGTGTTATTCAAAGAATAAGGACACGAGAAAAGCAATGGCACCAGTGTAAATTGTCTCAAAACATATAAATCTGCAATCTGCTTTATCATCTAAAAACTGAAAACAGAATCCTAGTTAAAAGAAAACTCCACCCTAGAATTTAAAAAAGGCTGTTTTTTTCACTCTCTTTGTTTCCTAACCTATTTTAACACCTCAAAAGTACTCTAAGTGCTTTATTTGTAATTTTAGCCTGTTTTCCAGAACAAGGCTACCAATGGGGCTTGATGTATCAACATGATCTTGTACTCCCTCAAGCCTTTCTCTTTCCCATAATACTTTGTATGACTCATGCAAGATATAAGGAAGTAACTTTGAATTCCCATGCCATTGACAGATAATGAGATTTGGGAGGGTCACTGTTATTTTCATTACCTTCTGTAAAAGGACTGCTTCTTTTCTGTCTCTAATCACCCTCATTTATGTTTGACTCAGACTTTGATTTACACTATACTTAGAAGCTATCCAGCTACAGCCAGAAAAGTAACTAAAGTGCAGGTCTTTGTTCAGTGTTTTCTTTTGTAGTTCAAGAGGAAGTGAGAGTCCCCTCTCCCCACACTGCTGCAGAGGTGTTAAAACTGTCACTGCACTGATAGACCTTTGCAGAATCAATTCCTCAGACTACAAAAGAAAACCCTGAACAAAGGCCTGCAATTTAGATACTTTTCTGGCTGTGGCTGGATAACTTCTAAGTATAGTGTAAAACAAGGTCTGAGCCAAACATAAATGAGGGTGGTTAAAGACAGAAAAGAAACGGTCCTTTTACAGACGGTAAAGAAAATAACAGTGACCCTCCCAAATCCCATTATATGTCAATGGCATGGGAATTCAAAGTTAATTCCTTAAGTCTAGCATGAGTCATGCAAAGTATTATGGGAAGGAGAAAGGCTTGAGGGAGTACGAGATCACATTGATACATCAAGCCCCACTGGTAGCCATGTTGTGGAAAATAGGCTAAAATTACAGATAAAGCACTTAGAGTGATTTTTGAGGTGTTAAAATAGGCCAGGAAACAAAGATAGAGTGAAAAAACATTTTTTAGTTCTAGGGTGAAGTTTTCTTTTAAAAAATGAAATCAATCTACCTAAAAGACAAACAACTACTGCGATCAAAAACACTCTAACCTTTTTTGAGAGTAGCTTAAACACTCTAAGAAACACATATATCTAACAGCGCCTCTCACTCTCATACTCCAAACATAACCATAAAAAACATTTAACTATACTTCCCTTCTAGTATTAGCACTGCCCCACTCTTACCAAATTCTCCTTCTTACCAGAATATGCACTTCCTAACAGAAATGCAATCAGCCTAGTAATTCTCTAAAATCATGTCTAGTTCTGTATATAAATAGCTAGCAAATTTCCTCTGCTAACTAAAACTTAAAAATACCACAGTTCACCCTATTTTATAAATGCTGCTTCTTCTATCATCAAACTCATTGACTTTGTATTTAACATCATCATCATCATCATCAACCCCCCTTTTCCCACATTTTTGGGATCAGAGTGCCAAAGCAACATTAGTCAATATGACCAAATCATCTAGAGCCGATGTTTATACTACTGAGTGGCTAGCCCTGACATGATTTTATATTTAATATCAATATAAAAACAGGACTATTTCCAAATGATTGGAAAACTGAAATTTTCACACTCTACAGCACCTGAACACTGACACTTTCTTACCACAATGTCAGCTTTGAGCAACTTTCTAAAAACTTATCTGTAAACAGGTATTATCCTTATTCACTTCATTACTTCTTATAATAACTTTGCTGCAGGTTACAATACTTAGACTTCTATTTTTATTGTTACAGACTCCATCTATCATTATATGACCAAGGATGAGATTAGTGGATGAACATATACATACATACAATAACACATATAACGGATATATACTCACCATTTCACATTAGACAGGTTATTCTACTTACATATTACCACAGTTTACCTTATCTATAATACTTGTACACTGAGAAATACTATTTGACCTTCTGTTTAAGGCACTGGAACTTAATGGTTTCTCTGATTCTTTTAAAAGATTGTTCAAAAATTACCTCACTGCAGACCGATTAAAGCTTGCCTATATATACAATTTCCAGCACCTCCAGCTTACACTCTATGGTTCCTCAGGGTTGCTGTCTGAGTTTGGTATATATTTTTATCAAAGCACTGGCCTCCTCCCTATCCCATCGCAAGCTCAATGTACAAGTTGATGATATTGTATTAATACAATTACACGATAACAGGAAATAGTGAGACACACAACTACACAACCAATATTTACAACTTTCTCAATGGTTTCAGTTAAGCTAATTGCTACACCAGCTAAAAGGCAACACATTGGTCTTCCTTAGCCCCTAACGACTAGACAACAACACCCCATCCAGTTAATGGACCCTTATAATAATGTGTGTGTATGTGTATGTGTATGTATATATATATATATATATATATATATATATATATATATATATATATATATATATATACACGGACATTTGATCGACAGATCAAATGTCTGAATCCATAACCACCGAACACTACATTTATGTTTCTGCAGGGGGGCTTTGCCCCCTGCACTTCCCATGTGGGGGGCTGTGCCCCCCCCCCAAACACCCCTACTTTAATATTCTCCCTCCGAGACCGCACTACAGTGGGGAAAAGGGAATTTTCCCTTATCCGCACTGTAGTACAGCCTCAGCAACAGGCATACCTATGTGAAAGTGCTTCTTTGGTGAAAAGCACTTTCGCGTAAGTATGCTCGCCCTAAATGGATTCGGACGTTTGATCTTTCGATCAAACGTCCTAGATCCATATATATATATATATATATATATATATATATATATATATAAAAGCACCAACTTAAGCTCCAGCACCCATCTAAATAATACGCCTTTGGGCGAAACCGGTCACCAGTCTGTGTTTCTGCAGACTGTGCTACAATAAACTTCTCTCCATGGAGCTGTCTCTTTTTTTATTATTTAGCTGGGTGCTGGAGCTTAAGTTGGTGCTTTTGTGATGTTCACTCCGTGCACCAGCATCTTTCGTTTACGTGCACTGTTTTTTGATGTTTATATATATATATATATATATATATATATATATATATATATATATATATATATATATATATATATATATATAAAAAAAATATATATATATATATATATATATATATATATATATATATATATATATTTATATATGTTGTTGTTGTCTTTCAGCTTTTCCTGGTTAGGGGTCGCCACAGCGTAACTCCGGTCTGATAATGATTGGCAGTAGATTTTGATGAAGGCCAAGGTGCCAGCTCGACGTTCAACCTTCAACGAAGGCACGCCCATTTACGCATGTCTTTCGAATGCCCACCCAACCGCGGGGAGGACATGCAAGCTCCACACAGAAGGCACTCCCCGCACTCCAGCCGAGAATCGAACGGGAGAACCATATATGAATATATATATATGTATATATATATATATATATATATATATATATATATATATATATATTTATATATATATATATATATATATATATATATATATATATATATATATATAAAAGCTCCAACTTAAGCTCAAGCACCCAGCTAAAATAATATGCCTTTGGGCGAAACTGGTCTCACCGGTCTGTGTTTCTGCAGACTGTGCTGCAATAAACTTTTCTCCATGGAGTTGTCTCTTTTTTTTATTATTTAGCTGGGTGCTGGAGCTTAAGTTGGTGCTTTTGTGATGTTCACTCTGTGCAGCAGCATCGTTCATTTACGTGCACTGGTTTTTGATGTATATATATATATATATATATATATATATATATATATATATATATATTTATATATAAATATATATATACATACATATATATATATAGATATATATATATATATATATATATATATATTTATATATGTTGTTCTTGTCTTTCGGCTTTTCCTGGTTAGGAGTTGCCACAGCGTAACTCCGGTCTGCTAATGATTGGCAGTAGATTTTGATGAACGCCAAGGTGCCAGCTCGACGTTCAACCTTCAACGAAGGCATGACCATTTACGCATGTCTTTCGAAACCCCACCCAACCGCAGGGAGGATATGCAGGCTCCACACAGATGGCACTCCCTGCACTCCAGCCAAGAATCGAACAGGAGAACCATATATATATATATATATATATATATATATATATATATATATAGTTTCACTTCAGAATCATGAACTACTGAAATATCGAATTTCAGTAGCTTGAGACCGAAGTGTCAAAATTGCACTTGCACGAAAGTGCAAAATCCCAAATGTAGAAATGTCGAATCCACAGTTCTGGAGGTGCATACGTGTTTTGGGAGCCCCTGTGTTTGTGATGTGTGGTGTGGTATGTGGATGTAGCTGGAAATTAAGGTAAGTGATGTTTTACTAGTGGTTTTGGGTAGGGATTTTAGTGTGTGTGTGAGTGTGTTTGGAGTTTTGAGGTGTGGGTTAGGGTAGGTAGGTAAGATTGTGAGTGTGTAAGTGTTCAGAGTAGTGGTATTTGTACGTATATGATGTGTGTTTGTGGAAATGGAGCATAGAATGTGTAGTGGTGGTTTTTGTGTGTTTGTGTTTTTAGTGCGACTTCAGAGTTAGTATATATAAGTAGTGGGGGTGTGGGGGGTGTAGCCCCCCACCAGGGGGATGCAGGGAAGCTTCCCCCCCTGCTTATATGTAGGGTCCTCATGTGTGTTTGTTTTGTTGTGTTTGTGTTTCGTTGGTTTGTAGTGTAGGGATGAAGGTGTATGTGTGCTTGTTTGTGTGTGGAGTGTGTATGTGGGCAGTCGTGATTTTGAATTTCGCGCTTTTGGGGTTTCGGGTTTTTCAGTGTTCGGCTTTATAGTCTCAAGATACTGAATTTCCATATTTCAGTATTTCAGGATTTTAAAGTGAAAGCATATATATTGATATACATCTTGACCTACATCTAACTTTTAGTCATCCCATAGAGATCTGGATGTCTAATGTTCTAAACAACTTAAAATACTCATAAATTCGCAAGCCATCTCAATAGGGAATTTTATATATAGTAGTTGTGAGCAAAATATTTTTCCAGGGTCTATATTAGATACTCGAAGAGGTGTTTCTTCGAATGCCTCTTCATCGACCCATAAACCATGAATACACAAAACAGCAAACGTGCATATAAGCGATTTCTTTCCTTGGGAAAGAAATCGCTTACCCTAAACAAAAAAGCACATCACTACAAACAAAATAAAGTGGGGGGCTTTGCCCCCCTAAACCCCCCATCATGGGGGGTTGTACCCCCCTCACCTTCCCTAACTAAATATACCAACTGCAAGATCACACTACAGTGAGTAAAATGGCAAAATAACAGAGGTGGCCAAACAATTTCTTTCACAGGGAAAGAAATTGCTTATATGACCGTTCGCTGTTTTGTGTTTTCATTACCTAACGGTCGATGAAGAGTTGTTCGATGGAATGCCTCTTCGAGTATATAATAGGAACCCTTTTTACATATGCTACAAATATATATTACCACTTACAACACTAAGAAACACTTGTGGTTGCAAATCACTTCAGAAATCTGAACATAAAATTTGTAAATTTTGTAAACCTTGCCTGTCAGTGAAATCCTAATTTCTACCTCCTGTTACATGCTAACTCACTGTCCATCATATAACAGCCATCTAGTTATTCCTACATAGCATATATATAATGATTTATGTCTTCCATTAGTTATCATACTTAATCAAAATAAATCTCACCATCTTTTAAGAACCCTTTACATTGCAATAGCCTCAGACACCCCTGCTTCACAATCAGTACTAAAGAAAAATGCATTCTACTAAACCCAGCTGTGTGGGATTCATTTCTTACTCATATACAAAAACACCTTTCTATCCATTTATTCTTAAGCCTCCATCTTAAAGATTATTCTATATGTTTCTGTTTCCATCTTACCCCTGCCTCTTAGTCTATGCTCAGTCCTATGTCCTACACCTTTTTATTCTTTCATTTTGTATACTTTCTCATTTAAAACATTTCTTCCTCCTCATTTCTCTCAGTCTGCTATGCTTTTGTAAGTGCTCCTTACAAAATGTTATTTAACTCATTAAGAACTGACCACTTTCCACAGGACTGTCCTCAAGCAAATGAGTGCTTTTGGCTATTTTATTCTTCATATAAAAATGCCTATATCAACAAAATGGTTCAGTATATGTTTTATAATTATCCATACTTAAATAAAAGTACATTAGATTTAACTCTTACCATCAAATGGAAAGGATGGCGTGCATTTTGAATTCTTTTTTTTCCCATAATAAATCTTTATTGTTATATTATTTTCATACACAATTAAAAACAAGAACAAAATTTTTAGGAAAAAAAAAAAGCAAAAAACTGCTAACTAATATCACTAACCATCACACCAAACAAATATACAATATTTACAAGAATGCTTCCATGTAAAACATTAAGAATAAAGGAAAAACAAAAAGTAATTAATAACATTTCCAGTAATATACAGTTTGAATACAAAATTCTCACCAAACATATAAATAAATGTGAATACCTTCAAGTTAAAAGTATTATGTTAATATAATATTAAATATCTGTTCCCAAATTTTTGGGTTATTAATATTTTTATTATGCGGACTTAAAAGTAATTTATGAGCTAATATATGCCTTGTTGCCAAAACTCTAAAGTTCTCCCAAGATGTTTTAGATGGGTCTAACCAATTAGTGGCTATATAGAGCTTCATTAATAAAAAAATATTAATATATCTAGTACTTTGTGATCTAGGGAGTTCTTTTGGGGGAATATGTAAAATCGTAAATTTCCATGACAACGTTGTACTTTGGTAACCCATCTTCTGAAGTTGAATCTTAAGGGAATTCCAAAGCTTGTATATGCATTTACAGCTCCAGAACATATGAAGAAGATCAGCCAGTTGATTTTTACAATATGGACAGGTTGGAGAGTTTTTGGAATTAAATTTATGCAGGGTAAGGCGTGTATAATATGCATTATTCCATATCATCATCTGGGTATATATCAATTTTTGAAGAGAAGTAGATTTGATAGTCAAGTCAATTGCTTTTAACATATTACTTTTGTCTGTCACTAAAATTTTCTCTTCCCAATAGTTTGATAACAAAATTTTATCATGAAATTTAAATTCTTTAATTAATTTATTTGTTGTTGTTATATATTTAATATCCTGTTGGAGAGCTTGCCACAAATCAGAGCATTTATTCACATTCTCATCTTCAGGTTTAAAATTTGTAAAGTAGCTTATAGCAAGTTCTCTAATTTGTCTCAAAATAACAAGATAATTTTTAGGTAGGTTAAATTCTTGTCTTATTTGATTGGCCGACCGATCAAGATATTTATATATATCAATCAAAGTTAAATTAACTATTAATGGAAACTTTTTAAGATCAATTAATTGATTATTCAATTTTAAATTAGGATTCCTATGAAAGGGTTGAAAAACCATCATATGCTGAACCAGATCCAAAGATTGAAATAAATCTTGTATAGATAATATGTCTGTTTTAATGTGTTCAATAATCCCATATATTTTCAAAGTATCTTTACCTAAAAAGGGTATTGCTTTAGGATTAATATTTATCTTTAAAATATATTTATAATTCAAAATCACCCAAGTTGGTGTCCACTTAGTACTAGTTATATCATAGTTGGCAATTCTTAGAATTCTATTAGAGTTCACGATTAGATAATACAATTCAAAATTAGGCAACTCCAGTCCTCCTCTATTTTTTGGGGTCATTAATTTATCATAAGATATCCTGTTTTTTTTTTGGTTCCCAAATGAATTTAGCCAATTCTTTATGGATTTGTTTAAAAAATGTCTTCGAAAGTATTAATTGGCTGACCTAAAAATATATAGTAATCGTGGTAACACATTCATTTTAACAATTGCAACTTTTGCTAGTACTGGCAGTCGTAAATTTTTCCACCTCCCAAAATCAGAAATTATTTGGTCCCAAATTGTTTTAATGTTATTATTGTAGAAGTCTTTATTATCTGTAGAAAACTCAATACCTAAGTATTTAATATTTTCTTTAAATGTTACCTGCCCAACCAAAGGCAATAACGAAAAAGGTTTAGGTGTCCTTAAAGGAAAGATATTGTTTTTTTTCAAGTTAATTTTGTAGTTAGAGACTTCTGAAAAATCATTAACAGCCTTCAATAATTTTTCAGTGTCTGATATTGAGATGCACAATAAATGTTAAGATCATCAGCAAAAGCTGCCATTAATATTTTGGTTCCATAAATTATTGGGACATTATGATAGACGTTCTGCTTAATATATAAGAACAGGGGTTCAAGATAAAGATTAAATAGTAAAGGGGACAAAGGGCAGCCCTGGCGTGTTCCAGTCTTAATCTGTATTCTTTTGGAGAAGCTTCTATTAATGTACAGTGTAGTATAGGGATTACTATATAATATTTGCAACATTTGAACAAATTCATGGGATATATTAAAATAAGGTAAAAGATCAAACAAAAAATTTGTATCGACCCTGTCAAAGGCCTTCTGTGCATCAATTATAAGGGCATAGACATTAAGATTATTTTGTTTAGCATGTGTTATCATAGTATGTAATGTAAGTTTATTGTCACTGGTTTGTCTACCTGCCATAAATCCAGCCTGTTCTTTGGATATTATATGAGTCATGATTTTCTTCAGTCTAGATGCTATAATAGAGGTTAGAATTTTCATGTCTACATTTATTAATGATATTGGTCTATAATTATCGGGGTTTTGGGGATCTGAATTGGCTTTATGTATAAAAATAGTTTTTTAAGCATTAAGATGAGGATCATTAATAGTATTCCTAATTATGTAGTTAAATATAACTGAAAGTATCTTACCAAAAATATCTGCAAACCTTTTATAAAACTCCACTGTCAACCCATCAGGACCTGGTGATTTGTGTGATGTCATATGTTGGATTATATATACTATTTCTTCTTCGGATATCGGTTTAACTAAATCATTTTGAATATCCTCTCCTGTTTTTGGAAACTTAATTGATTGTAAAAATTGTTCATAAATTCTATGTTAGGACATATCCTTTTGCCCATCATAAATTTTTGTATATATTTTCTCAAAAATATTAATGATATCCTCTGTTTTAGAATATATTTTATTATTAAATTGTATTTCCGAAATTTGTACTGTTGTTTTCGATTGATTAATGATCCTAGCTAACGCTCTCGATGGTGTTTGAACATGATTAGCGTACCTCGCTAACGTCTTATATTCTTGGAATGTTAATCTACTATTTTGTATTAAGAAGAGATCCTTTTGACATTTAAATAGTTCTTTCTCTGTTTGTTCATTAAAATTCTGAATCAGTTCTTGATCCAATAATGTAATTTTCATTTCTAAGTTTTGAATATCTTTATTTAGTATTTTTTTATAATAAGAGGCTGTTTGCAAAAGGATCCTTCTTATTTGTGTTTTAACTGTTGCCCATTCAATATTTGGGGCATATTGTTGTTTCTTTAGACCAACCAGTAAGTCTTTAAGGTACTTTGTAATTTCCTGTATTATTTCTTCCTTATTCAGCAAATTTGGGTTAAGAGACCAATTATAACCTCTTTGTCGCAAGGTATCCTTTATCTCCTTAGCAAAACTCAGTGAAATGTTCGAGTGATCTGATAAATACCATGCATGTATAATAACTTTAGGTTCTAAATTAATCAATGTTCTTGAAATCAGGAAGAAATCTATTCTGGACCACATTTTATGACTTGGGGAATAAAATGTAAAATTATTTGTACTATTAACATTGTTCAAATAGTGAAAAGGGTCATATAGTTGAAAGTCTTCTTTAATATTATTCAGTGCTAATACAGCATGCTTATTAAATGCTTTGTGTGGACAAGATCTATCCAACTTCGGATTTTTGTAAGCATTCCAATCACCTCCAACAATTACATAGTATCTATCAAATTATGTTAAAATTGAGTACAGTGATGTTATGAATATTTGTTGATCATTACAGGGCGCATAAATATTTAAAAGTAAAATAGGTTTATCAAATAGGGTAGATGCCAGAATAACGTAGCACCATCGCCCATCTTTATCTGTATTAGAGTCTAAAATTTTCTCCTTATATTGATCTTTAATAATTATAGCTACCCCAGCACTATTTGACTTACCTTCCGATGCTACTACTTCTCTGATCCACTTCTTTTTTTTTTATATCAACCCATTGATCATTCATTAAATGCGTTTTTTGCAGTAAAACAAACCACGCCTTAGCCTGCAACAATACATGTAACAATAGTTTCCTCTTCTTTAAGCTCTGGAGCCCTTTAACGTTCCAGGAGTCTAATTCCCACATTTCCAAGGTTGGCTGTACAATGAAGGTTTTGGAGAGAAAACATTAAAGAAAAAAAATAAAGTATATTCAAAACCATACATGGTCTGGAAGCAATCCATATATCCCGTCCTAAACCAGTGCTTACCCACTCTAACCCCAGACCAGGACATATATAGGTCTTGTATAACATAGAATAACAGAAGGTTTAAGAAAAGAAACAAATATGAAAACATCACATTATAAAATTTCAAACATGTTCCACAGTTAAGACCTATATAATCTAACTTAACTACAACAAAGCCTAAACTAAACATTCCCTAACAAGCACTGCAATGATCTACATCTCCTTGGTTAACTATATTTAAACAAATCAAATTGAAAATACAATATTACAGCACATATAAAAAATAAATAAATCGAAAAAAGGAAGTTTTAGTATTTGGATTAGCTATCTATAGATAAACCGCATGCACAGAGACAAAAAAAAAAAAAAACATACTAAAATATAACCCTATGTTAAAATAAGTATACAGCTAAGTACAGATATCCCTGGTTATGAACCCACACTATCATAGTTGTGTACTAAAGCAAACTACTAACTAACTAATATAATATAAATTATCACCTCTAGACAGTACATTATGGACTATAATGACAAGTATATTTATACAAACATTACTAAATCCCTGCACCCTCTCTAAATAATATAACTACAAAATTCTACATAAACATGTATAAGGGAAGTAAATAAAATATTCCTATGTGCTTACTTTACCATACAACAGTGTTATTTTAATGTTAAATGAGCAAAAAGATGTTTAAAACAGTTCCCTTCGGTTTCCCAAGCCTGGAAACCCTGTGAAATATTTGCGACGGGGGACCACTTTAACAGACGGACTCCCGGAAGTGTCACAGCAAAATCTGCACCCACGACAGCATTTTAGGCACTTCCTGTCTTCCTCCTCGTCAAAAACACTTCGTAGAAGCCATAAAATGATGGGAAACGAACGCAGGTAATCAAGATAAGCAAAAACAAACAGTTTTATTACTCTGGAAGAGGCCTAAAGCTTTACAAATGCAAACAAAGGATTAACCAGTCCTCGAAGCACAGTAAACAATGGATCCGACCTCCGCAGCATGCCAGTCTCAACGAAAGTTCAGTTCAAGTCTCTGATACAGGTAAAGCCTTGAAAACCTTAAGAAACAGATTTCTTGCCTCATTTTTGGTGGAAATAGCATGTTTAGTCCCATCCATTGTAAATATGTGCATTTTGAATTCTAATGAAGAATCTACTTTTAAATTATTTTTTATTCTTTAACATATAAAAAAATAAACAGAACACTTTTATACAGAAATACATGTGTTAGGCCTGAAATCACAACATTATATATTTATGTTCTGATATATTTTTTTCTTTTTTTGTTTTCATTTGATGGTTCTGAAAATATTACAGATTGCGAATTTCAAAAAACTCTTTCTGCTCTGAATTTAACACAACCTCAAAGGACAATATCTCCCTACCGGTTAAATGTATTCTTCTAACAGTTTCAGGACAAGACTTTTGGACCATTATACTTTTATTGTTTGCTGCATAATATAATAGCATGTATGGAAAGGAGACAAAGAATTTCAGTTATGTAGAGGTGTATCAGAACAAAGCAGATGTCTCTTTTTCTGGAAAAAAAGATTAATGATACAACTGAAAAGCATGCAGATTTTATCAGCCTGAAAAATGCAAAATTAACTTTATAGGAAACTAAATGTTAAACAAACCGAGAACCCAAATGATACATAAGACTACTGTTACAACCTGGCAATGTATAACCATGTTTCTGTAACAATATGAAACATTGCTCCAAATTGCTTATGATAATATGGCATGACACCCAGTTACAGAATGGACTTAGGTAGTTGTTCCAGGTATAAAGACACACGCACCACTTTATGTAATTTACTTTATGATATATGAGTTTAAATTGGGGAGAGGTCCTAATTCCAGTGAGAGTAACTTCCTTAGTCATGAAAAATAATAGGATTTTTACTTCTGATGTTGGAATTTCTCTCAGCCATTATGTATACTAAACAGACGTTCAGAATAACGTCCCTGATGTAAACTGTGTATAATGTAAAATGTATACTGTGTCATTTAAGGTCTATTAACCAATGCATCTAGTAGTTATGTCGAAAAAGGACATATCCCAGTTCGTCTTTGATGTTTCATTATGCAACTTTCAGTCAGTAAGAATGCCAATCTACTTTAGTGGCTTCAGTGCAGCACAGCGTTAAATCTGACTCCATCACTTTAGTTGCTCCAAGCTGGGGTATTTTAGTTGTGGCATATTACAAATGAAAATATGTTTTCTTGGTAAAATGCATAAGATGTTTACTTCTGATACAAGGAAAACACAATAAAGACACATTCCAGGCCATTTTTACTTTCTTCATATTGAGTAGAATTTCAGCATAACACTTCAGTGAAAACTGAGTATAATGCAAAATGTTGGACAGAATTCATATGAAACAGTACATCAGTTGTTTATATATAAAAGGCCTTTTCTCAGCCACAAGACAAACCTAAAAGAAAACTGTGGGAAATGAAGGACCAAACCATCAGTAGTAGAAGCGTACACTTAAATAGTAAGTGCTTTATTCTTTACAGGACTGCATACCTCAAACCCTCCAAGCCTAAAAATCATAGCACTGAAATTTAAAAATCACAGTGGATTAGCAAGGAGAAAGTAAGGATAGCTATGAAAAGGATGAAGAATGGAAAGGCTGTTGGTCCAGATGACATACCTGTGGAAGCATGGAGGTGTTTAGGTGAAATGGCAGTGGAGTTTTTAACTAGATTATTGAATGAAATCTTGGAAAGTGAGAGGATGCCTGAGGAATGGAGAAAAAGTGTTTTGGTACCGATTTTTAAGAATAAGGGTGATGTGCAGAGGTGTAGTAACTGCAGAGGGATTACATTGATCAGTCACAGCATGAAGTTTTGGGAAGGAATAGTGGTAGCTAGGTTAAGAAGGGAGGTGATGATTAGTGATCAGCTGTATGGTTTCATGCCAGGAAAGAGCACTACAGATGCGATGTTTGCTCTGAGAGTGTTGATGGAGAAGTACAGAGAAGGTCAGAAGGAGTTGCATTGTGTCTTTGTGGACTTAGCGAAAGTATATGACAGGGTGCCTAGAGAGGAGTTGTGGTATTGTATGAGGAAGTCGGGAGTGTCAGAGAAGTATGTAAGAGTGGTACAGGATATGTACGAGGATAGTGTGACAGCGGTGAGGTCTGAGGTGGGAGTGGCAGATGCATTTAAGGTGGAGGTGGTATTACATCAAGGATCAGCTCTGAGCCCTTTCGTATTTGAAATGGTGATGGACAGGTTGACAGATGAGATTAGACAGGAGTCCCCATGGATGTTTGCAGATGACATTGTGATCTGTAGTGAGAGTAGGGAACAGATGGAGGAGACCCTGGAGATGTGGAGATATGCTCTAGAGAGAAGAGGAATGAAGGTCAGCAGGACAAAGACAGAATATATGTGTGTGAATGAGAGGGACAATAGATGAATGTTGAGGATGCAAGGAGTAGAGGTGGTGAAGGTGGATGAGTTTAAATACTTGGGATCAACAGTTCAGAGTAATGGTGAGTGTGGAAGAGAGGTGAAGAAGAGAGTACAGGCAGGATGGAGTAGGTGGAGAAGAGGTTCAGGAGTGATTTGTGACAGATGTGTACCAGTAAGAGTGAAAGGGGAGGTGTACAAGAGGGTAGCGAGATCAGCTATGTTATATGGGTTGGAGACAGTGTCATTGACAAAAAGGCAGGAGTCAGAGATGGACGTGGCAAAGTTAAAGATGTTAAGATTTGCACTGGGTGTGATGAGGGTGGACAGGATTAGGAATAAGTATATTAGAGGGTCAGCCCAGGTTGGAAGGTTTGGAGACAAAGCCAGAGAGGCAAGATTACATTGGTTTGGACATGTGCTGAGGTGGGATGCAGAGTATATTGGGAAAAAGATGCTAAGGATGAAGCTGCCAGGTAACAGGAAAAGAGGAAGGCCTAAGATAAGGTTCATGGATGTAGTGAGAGAAGACATGCAGCTGGTTGGTGTGACAAAGCAAGATGCAGAGGACAGGAAGAAATGGAAACAGATGATCCGCTGTGGCGACCCCCTAATGGGAGCAGCCGAAAGAAGAAGAAGAGTGGAGAGTTAGAAAGAGGAGCATTTTCATATTTTTTACAATAGAAGATCTTTGTATATTAGGCTGCATACATTTAGCATTAGGGATTCTTTCTATAGGCTTACTTTATTTATTTACTAAGATATGTACCCTAAAACAGGAATGACTTTATGAGGAGTGCAGTAAATCTAAGAGGGGCAAAGTTAAATCTTAGGGCCAAAATCATTGCATTAAGCTGAAATTATAACAGCTGAAAGGTATGGAAGAATGTAATACTTTGTACTTGTTCAGCCTGGTAAATAAAATCATATAACATATCAGCTTAAGTAGCATGGATTCTAAGTCACATGATAAATATTGACCAATCAATGGTTGGAAAACATGTCTAAACTATGTTGCTTTAAAATATCTATTACATAGTCGTGTGCTTATTCCTTAGTGGTCTAGATTAAGATGACTTTTAAAATTCATATCCACATACAAACTGAGATCCATCCATGTGTCTAAAAGTGCCTGCTATCTACATTCTTTATGCTCAAATGTTGTCTTTAACAATACCTCATACTTCTTCGGATTCCTTCTATAACACTGTCTATTCAAATATTATGTCTCTATTGCTATCTCACATTTATTCTTCAGATTCTACTAAAACATTGTCTAAAATGTAAAATACAATTTTCTTAAAATTACTACATTTCATACCATAGTGTACTAACTGCAGAATGCTGACAATCTCCTATTCTCAACCAATATTTTGAGGAATTACTGTGCACAATTTAACATTCATTTTAATTAAGAAATCATTACTATCAACACAAGCCATTTTACATTTTCCATAAAGTGGCAAGACCTTCTAATAAATGATGGATGCTTGTTTATAGCTTCCTTTAATGCTATGTTTATAAACATAAAAACTGGTTCTTAGAACCTATTCCTGAAACTATCAGATGTACTGGAGGATCATCTTCAATTTTATGAACTTTGGGAATTCTACAAAACGCTCATATCCTAAAATTAGGAACTGAAAAAAATACATTTTATCTGTAGTGATTCCATTAGTTTATATATCATATATTCAATAATCAATATGTTTAAAAACTTTAATGTCAGTATGATTCACATTTTATAAAGATCAGATAACAGAACAAGAATCTTACTTTCATGCTTAGTAGCATCCATTAATACCATAGCCGGAGAACCTCACCTTCATGAGTAAAGAAATCATTTTTATACTTAAATAAAAAAAAAAAAAAATATATATATATATATATATATATATATATATATATATATATATATATATATATATAATTTTAAAATTAAACATTTGCACTGTGAGAAAAAGTAACAATGTGTGTATTTCTTTTTAACTGAATCTAACTAGCTTTGCACTAGGAAGGCTATGCAATATAATCTTAATAATGCAGTAACTAATTGAAGGAAAAAACATGAGTTTGTCTTCATTGTTTTTCTAAAAGTACCACAAACACTAGTCTCATCTCCTTTAACATGCTTACTGTCATAGTGGAATATGCCCTTTCCTACGAGGATACACCATGTTTAACTCTGAAATACTTATAAATGTAATGGCAAAGTTGATCTCAGAGACATACACTACTTCCCTAACAAGTCATATCAATGATCATTTTTTATCATTCAACAGTAATTGCATAACTGCTCTTTGCTTTCATATATAGCCTACCCTTCCCAAAAAGATAGCGATGTCTTGCACATCTCTGATGTCTTATTCATAAGAAAATGAAAGCCATAATAACCATGATAATGTATTTCATCTTGCAGTTGTTAGACAAATTTATTTAGTTCATTTATTTTACTTTTGTATACCAGGTTTGTCTGACTGGGTCTAGTCAAGAATCCTTTTTCAGCAGAGGCCATGGGAGAAAAGCTCCAACATACTACTAACATTTTTTTAGCAGACATTCAGTAATATGCATTAACAAACTTTAGGTGATATGCATTCACAATTAAACATATAAAACTGCTTCATACCAATTTTAAAATAAAAAAGGACAACACCAAAACAAAGTTACCATGGCACTTAGTTTATGTCCTTTTCCTTGCAGTGCTGAAGTAACTTTGCAGTCATTGTTAACTAGTTAAATTAATGCCAGTAGTTTATATATCTTTGATATGCTGCACAGTTATATGTACAATATTCCACAATGACTGTGAGTTGTTCTTCAAATGTACTGTGCATGCCATTTATGTAAACATCGTCTATGTGCATAATCCTGTTTCTATATCAATGCTAGAAGTTTGAGCTCATCATAAGCATAATGACTTGCCAGCATAAGCTATTCATTTTCTGTAGCCTGAATCTATGGTGCAGAGGCTCAGAGCTATGAATGAACCCAGCTGACTGGTGTTTGGTTGATTGACCTTGCACTGGAGAAGACAGGCAGGAAGGGGGAGAAATGAAGAGTTATTACCTACTTGCCTCTTCCAAGAAGATGGACATGCTCAGTTATATATTAGTTTGTGTGATTTCCCTGATGGAGACCAGGAAAATCACCATCCATACCCTTGGGAGTGGGACTGAGCCACTTGAAGGGAACACTCATTGTATAAGTGAGGGTTCATCCTTTGAAGATGGTGCATTACACATCACACTCCCTCTCTATGCCAAGTGTACACAGAGAGATTAGAGAAAAAAAAAACAGGAGCATTGTAAGCCACCTCTTATGGCTGCCTGAATGATGACCCCTCATGGTCAGCCCTTGCCCTAGTGATGGGGAGTAAATGGACTGATTGGCAAGGAGAGGGCTAATGATCAGCAGGATGTGGGAGGCAAGTGATAAAAAACAAAATAATTCATTTTGTCTAAGTAAATAGCTTTTAAAACTTCAGAATAAATCAATCAATTGCAATAACCTTCTTTGTCATTTTTTGCATCCGCTCACGAAATCCTTGTAAAGAGTTTTCACTATTATTTGATTTAATGAGCAAAAACTATCTGTAATGCATTGTTATTAACTCAATTGGATATGTTCACTAATAAGACAAAATCTAATGACTTTTAGGTTAAAAGAAATTAATTTGAACAAGGATATATATATATATATATATATATATATATATATATATATATATATATATATATATATATATATCCAATGACATCAGTTAGCAAAATGAACAGAGTTAATAAAACTTTTCTAGGAAACAATAAAAACAGTTTATGTACCTTTGATTTTGAAAGAGGCTATTGCAGAAGTAATATTTAAAGGGGGTTCTTCAACAGTACCTGAAAATTACCAATAAACCTAATATGTATTTTAGGAAAATGGTTTGTGTGTGTATTATGTGAACAAATGGATGAAATGATAAATATACCAGGACATGTTCCTACATGGGTTTACTGTAGAAAGGGCCTTTTCCTACTAATTTAGTAAGCTTTTACTAGTCAGTCTGGTAATCATTAGATAAAGACCTTCCAGTGGATGTGGTGCATCTGAAAAGATTTTGAAATTAATTGTAAATATCAAGGTGAATGAGTTTATAACTGAATTAGTAATTGTTTAGAAAAAGAATATGCAGCATTGAAGTTGGGGATACAACATAAAAAAGTAGTGATGGGTGCCTCAGTTGATCAGTATTGATGTCAGTATTGTTTATTATATTTATGTTAGACTTCCCTGTACATAATGATATTTGGGTCAGCAAGTTTGTAGATATACAAAAGCAGGATCAATAGATACCAAATGAAAGATCAGTATTGTCTGCAGCAATGATTGGAAAGACTGAAATTATGGTCTAGATTGAAAAACATGGAATTTACCTGTAAAATCCAAAGGTGATTCACTTTGGTGGTAAAAACTACGGATGCCCACATGCAGTAAATAGTAGCATTCTAGAGGAAGTCAACAATAGAAACAGTTTAAGAATAAAGCTTGACAAAGAACTGGCATTTGATACAAATTTGGTAGAAGGAAATGTTGTGTTGTTATCAAGAACATTTTAAGAGTAATCTCAAGTAGGAAGAAAAATATTCTAATTCCTCCCAACAAATCTGTGGTAAGACCAATTAGTAAATACTGTACCCCTGTATTTGAATAACTGCAATCAAATAAAAAGGTTAGAGAGGATTCAAAGGTAATATACTAGACAAATAAAACAGCTGAGAAATTTAAGATATAGGGCCAGACTTGTTCAAAATAAATTATAGATCAGTAAATGGGGATTTCATACTTGTATATAAATGCATGAACAATACTGACACTGCTATCAATTCAGTCGTTGAAATTAAACACCAAGGAATGAGATACAAGGAATAACATTCTGTTTGTAAGGGTTCCAATGTATAAATCTGCATTAATACAAAGCAGTTTCCATTGTAGATTGGAACTGTAGGAGAATGTTTTCCCCTTGAATGTGAGAAAGATGACAACTCCAACTTCATTTAAAAGATGTTTGTATGTCTTGATGGGATTTAGAGTGCATGAACCAACAATGATAGATGAAAACTCTTTGAAAGACATTAAAAATGGCTCAAAGGTTGACTTAACTCACATTGAACACTGAAATGGGCATAACACCTCTAGATGTAATCCATAATGTGTCTATTGTCAGAAACATATGTTATGAAATTACTCAACAGTTTCTGAACTTTATAACCCTTGTCATGGCTGTAAAGTGCCCCATTAGACCAGGCAACCCATCTACCTATCTTTTCCTTCTTATATAATATCAGCCTATTTTGGTTTAGCCATCTACTTATAAAGTCAATACTCTTCCTGAAGGTCATCCATTGTGAACAGGAGAGTTTGAGCACCATGTTACAAAGCTAAGTCATCTGCACACTGCAAGAGATGACTACCTTTAGTTGATACATACTGTTGGTAATAAATGTGAAGCGTAGATACCCTGGTATGGACCCCTGTGTAATCCTAAGTTTGTACTATAGAATCCTCTGAGAGAACTTTGGCAAACTAGAGCATGATCCCACTCTATAAGTTAGTTCAGAAACCAATTAAGTACTGCTTAGCTGTAACCAGCATCCTTTAGCTTAATTATAAGCAGAGAATGCTGTACAAAATCAAAGGCTTTAGAAAAGTCTAAAAATGTGCAAAAACATAGACAAGTGAGTCCAAAATAAATAATTTATTTATTAAAGTAGCAAAGTTGAATTCTTCTAACTTATCAAAACTATTTCTACTTTCAGATGCCAAACTCCATGGCACCGTGGGATGAACACCTGACTATAGCAAGATGAACTAAGTTCACTTAGCAGCTCAGATGCTGAATGAGTGATGTAATGGATGGTGAGAGCGAGAGGCCCTTCCCTGCCTCCCTATCCTGAGTGCAGGAATCTGACTAATTGAGGGTGTTGGGGCACTGACAGTAGCAGCTACTGGCTCGGGTGTCTTGTACTACATGTTAGCCAGAAGTGTCTGTCCCATGACATGCATAGACATGCATAGTGAGATGTCTAGAACAAAGGCTTGCTACAAAAATCATCAGTAATTGCAGGGAGGCAGTTAGCTGGGAAGGGAGTACAGTCATATGAATAAAAGGTCTACCTGGATTGAGTCTCATTACCAAAGCAGAACAAACGAGTTGGTAGGGTTCTTAAATCATGCAGGGCATGAACAGTTCATAGGTTGCTTGTCCAAGTTAGAGACTGAATAGAGAAGCGGTTGGCCTGGAAAGGGGGCAAATGGGTTAATAGCATGCTGGGCAACAGTGGCCTGTTGGGTGGTGAGTGAGGGAGAAAAACATTGTCAGTTTTAATAGCGTAGGTGGAAAAAGTAGATATTTCACCTTAGTAAGGTAAACTAAATATGGATTTCACTGGCTGCCAACAAAAATGGTGGAGAAGTGAATGCTCACTTTAAAGTCATGATGGTAGACAGGGGCCACAGTACTTTGATGTACTCCACTTTCCTCATATAAATGCATCTTTACCTAAAAATTTTAAATCTTATAATCTGATGTCCAACAGGGCTATTGTCTTTTGAATTCCATTATTGGTAGTAACAGATTAATTCAGAAGATAACCTGCAGGAGATATGTACTGCTGCACTGGAAATTAACCCGTACCATCCATGTCCAAGAATAAACTTCATGTTGAACACTGAACCAACCCCCAAGTAAAGTCTTTGGCAGAGATGTGATTAGGGCAGGTCACAGCTAAAGTGCTCAATGTGTACTAGTGACTGCAGAAGGCTATTTGTTACAATCATATTGCATAGTTTGCTATAGTTACAGAGTGCTGAAGAGCTTTGGTATTCACCTGGGAAGACCCCCCCACCCCAACCCTTATTTTTTTTGCAGTGCAGTTAAGAGTTAAATATAAAGACATATAAAATATTGTGCAGGGTAACATAAAATAATACTTTTGAGCAAACAGATCACAAAAAAAGGGAAAATGACTCTACAGCTTGGCTTACTCCTCTAGTCAAACTTATTTGAGACACTTACTGAAGCATAACTACAGTAGCTGATTTTCCTGGACATATTAGGCACAGACATGACTGTAAAGACGCCTACAGTACAGAAGCTGCAAGAGAACACTTTTCCTCTTCCCCTTTCTCTTTTTTTTCTTCTCAGTTATATATTTCCAATAAAGAAACCACAAATATAAATTAAAGGATTATATCTAGATCTAGAGATGTTATTGTCCTCCTTTACTTAGCCCTTATTAGATCAGTCATTGAATATCATGCCCCCTTTGTCATGTATCAGTCCAGAAACATGCAACAACTGGAAAGCCCACAATGATACCTTATTAAAATGATACAAGAACTAAACAATATATCCCACATGGACCGTCTCAAAGCCCTGTCACTATGCTCAGTATCCTACAGATGGCTAAGAGGTGACCTGTGTCTGGCATGCAAGACATCCACCAGGATTTATTAAACCCTACATGGAATGTAGGAATAGTACAGCAGCTGCTGCATGGAATATGGCTGCCGAGCGATTCATTAAAAAGCTCCCGGGATGTGCACGAGCGCTCTTACACTATTCCTGCACGGACACCACTGCCTAATGCTAATTACCTCATTTGCTGGTAAAAACCATGCAAATAAGGTGAATTAGCAATTCACCAACCAGGCAGGTATCCATGCAGGAATAGCGTAAGAAGCAGAAATGTGTTCAGTTAATAGCTGAACACATTTCTGCAAATTAGAAAACGGAGGCATGCCAGCTCGAAATAAAGTATGTATTATACATATTAGGCATGCCAATGGCCAAATATATGGCCATTGGCATGATAAATAGTTTTAATTTTATAAAATAAAACCTTTTTTGTTTTTGGCATATCTTGGATATTTAAGCATAGGGCAGCAGCGTGCAAATGGGATTGTGCCAAAAATAACAAAAAAAAGAGGGAAAATAAATTTTTACAGAAATCTGCATTTTGCCATTATAGTCAATGGCATGTAGAATGAAAACAATACCAGGTAATAGTGGTTGCTAAGGGGAAAGGCCTAGTGTAAGTGTGGCAACTATGGAGTAAGGCAGTGGTGGATGTAAATGAGGGGATTTATACTGAATCACAAATTTCTTCTAAGTATCAGACTGCACCTAACCGTGTAGGTGCTCTAACACCATCATGTAGACAGGAGGAGCAGCTAACATGAAAATGGGGTGTGTCATCCTTGCTGTAAGCACAGTGGTGCTCAGTGGCCCGTGTTTGCTCTTAGCTAAGCACAACTAAGGAAGGGATGTGTCTGAGGCTGTTTTGTCTTATTCCATGAAATACAGAGCATGTTCATGACCAGGGAAGGACCATTTCTGCTTAAAAGTGTTTACTTCAGCTAAACGGGTATACATGGGATGCACCAGGCCTAAAACAAAAAAATAAAAAAACAAAATAAAAAAGGAAATAGCAGAACTGTGCACAATTGAGCAACAGGTATGAGTGACATGCACTGGGGCTTAAACAGGGAGGAAATGGGAAGGGGAAACAGTAGAAGGAAGGCAATCAAGGAGAACTACCATAGCTGCTCAGTGGAATGTATCAGAATCAGCCAATTAAACAGGCAACAGCCCAGCCCAGCACACTACTATAAATTATGCAAACACCTCTCAGTCTATTTTTTCCCACAAACTACGCCACTGATGTACACATTTGGGGGAATTTTAAACTGACAGAACTAACAAAACATGTTAGGGGCTGCTGTTGCTTTGATCTTTCAGTATGTGCTAGAGACTGAGAGTGGTGAGGAGGATAATGATGACACCCAACTCAGACTGAGGAGGAGGAGAAGAGTGTTCAGACCCAGGGTTGCCTACCAGGGGCTACATGATCTGGAGATAGTAGAGTGCTACTGGGTGCACAGGGCCATACTTCAGCAACTTGTTGAGCTGTGCCAGCCTTGCCTCAGACCCAGAACCAACAGAGGGGAACCCATCTCAGTGGATACCAAGATATGTGTAGCCTTAAAAATACTAGCTAGAGGTACTTTCCAAAGACCAACTGGGGATATCATGGGAGTCTCACAGGCATCTGCATCCAGGATACTCCAGCAATTCCTGGATGCCCGGCGACCACATGCTGCTGAGCACATTTACTTCCCTCAGCACCTGTGAGGAGAGAACCAGCAATATGCATCTCTTCCACCATGTAGCAGAAGACCCGGAGGTACTAGGTGCCATAGAATGCATGCACATCCACATCAAACCACCACCTGGTAACCAAGGTAGGGTCTACCTAAACTATAAGGGGTTCTACTCCATCAACTGCCAGGTCGTGTGCGATGCCCAGGGCATTATCATGAATGTGTGTGCTGGCAGCCCTGGAAGCTATCACAACTCCCACATCTGGCATTCGTCACAGCTGTACCAGGCGTTTGCCAGTGGGGACATCCCATATGATCATCTATTGGCGGATGCTGGCTACACACTGGAGCCGTGGCTGATGACACTCATCAGAAATGCATGCACACCCACACAAGAACACCATAATGAGGCACAAGCACAAACCAGGATCATTATAGAGCATGTGTATGGGATGCTCAAGTCACAGTTCCGCTGCTTTGACACATCCGGTGGAGCCTTGCAGTACTCTCCGGCCACATGTGCACACATGTTCATAGTATGTGCCATGCTACACAATATAATCCTGCGGAAACAGCTGTAGCAGGAACAAAATGGGGAAGGGCCACACAGCCCCCCCACCATTGCCAAGGTCTCCACAGGCACAGAGGGACTCGGAGGAGGAACATCCTGAGTGTGCCACTGTAGGCAGACAGAGGCATGCCCAGTATGCCCTGGCATTGGCAAAGAGGCAATGCATAGCACATACACTAACAATGTAGGGCCCCAGGGACTGATCTCTCTCTCTGACTCGCACACACAGTAAAATGGATGCCAAACATCACACCACCTATACCTTACCATGTATAGGTAGTGTACTGTGTGCATCTGACATAGTCAGCCCACAAGCACCATCCTCACAACAGCCTCAGGCACAAGGTAAATCAGTCTCCTTAACAAAATAAATGAATGGAGTGGAATGTTCTTATAGCATATCTATGGTATTGATTCAAGCATGCACGGAAATGGGGTGGCTTACTGGGATAGCAGCAGACAACTGACAGCTCTGTGGGATAGCAGGAAGTATATTCCAACTACAGACCTACCCACACCATGCAGTACCACCCTAGTCGACAAATGCCACTGCAGTATATGTGGTAAGCCAAACAACTGGGGGGTCATAGGTCACATGCATGGATGTCAAAGTGAGGGTCCCATACCCACCCCTAGCCTCACCCAGCAGATAAGCAGTAGACAACCACACAAAAATGTCTGGCAAAGGGCCCCACATGGTGGCATCTATGAAATCCCGTCCTACAGACTTTTTTACACAGTGATATCACTGCAGGTCTGACAGTGGCAGTATGGCTTTGAAAGGTAAGAACTCTGAAACTACAAATGTGTATGCCAGAACACTCTGACCTGTGGTTGATACTGTTATTCCTGTAGTCTCAAAGATAGGGCACACCACTATGCTAAATGGGACAAAATGGTAAGCAAATATCAGCACAGCCTCTGCAAATGTGTATTGTGTACAGATGTGTCACCCCCCCATAGTCCCACAGAAATGCAATAACATGTCCCTAACATTAAGCAGCATCCAGCCATCAGCTAGAATGATGGCTCAACACAAACAGAAAGCAATTGTCAGTAACATCCACAGTCAACTTACTGGTACCATCCCAGGGTTGTCCACTGCTGGCAGCCTGGGAGCATATGATCATCAGAATGCACTGCCTTGCTACAGATGGCCTGCATCAGTCACACCTGGCCTACAGGCCTATGGCAAATGCTCATGCCTCACCTACAGTGCCCTGTTAGGGAGTGTTATGGGGTCCATAACACCAACATAACACAGTCTACAAACTGCAAAGAAAGGCCAAGCCACTAACTGCTAGGAGAAAACCTGTCAGTGTCAGAAAGCCAGAAACCTGGACAAAGCCATGAATAATAGGATGAAAAAGGTCCACTTACTACTGTAATAATGTTATAAAGTTGACAGAATGATTGTAGTAGCATGGACTTTCTGATGGGTATAAACTGCAATGTCAACTGTCAGTAATATCTGACTTCAACCCTGAGTGACTTGCAAAACACTTTTCCTTGAAAACTACACTTGTTTGGGTAACCAAGATATATGAGTCATGAATGTGGACATTCTGTGATACTCTGTACAGTCAACAGGCAGGGTTAGGAGTCTAAACATGGGAATGCACTCATTTCAGGCAGCCCTAGCCCTAGAAGATGGTGACATGTCTGAACCCACAGAACCTTGGCCCACAGCCATGGGGAGTAACACACCCTTCCCTGATCACTCATCCTATGCAGCATCTTGACCCCAAAATGTGGCCATCCAAGCAAAATGAGGTGGGCCATACATATATGCGAGACAAACACACACCTCCAGGTTGGTCAAACATTCTGACACACACAAGACCCTCCAAGTGCAGACAACCTTTGAGAAGACCCCTATGCAAAGTACTGGTAGCTATAGGCAAACATATCTGATCCAGGACACCCCCCCACATATATCATATCCCCTACAAATCTATCCGGAGTCTGCCTATCACCCTGATCCTGTCTGACTTATATTACCCAACTGTGGACTGAAAATCAGACCAGGCCAGAAGAGAAATGCACAGAGATTCCACCATTGTAATATGTCACCAAGGTGCTGGACCTTTTCCACAGCAGCAGCAGTCAATCGTTTGTAGGCACACCTCTCAACAGCCTGGATTGTGCAAGAATGTATAGCATTTGGCCGATAATTTCGTGTGTACATCAACCATCCTGTATTCCTCTGGTAAATCACTGTGATGATCTGAAGAGGTATGTCACGAAGTAATGAAACAATACATGACAGTGTCAAATGGCATATATGTCAGATGTCTGCTAAAACAAGCTCTGTAACCCTAGCAACATGTATGTTACTGAGAGAAATAGTCACAATCACCGTATGGGCCATTGTCTATCCATATTGATAGGGTATCTCCAGATATCCTGCACCAACAGGTTGAGAAGTATGGCTGTAGCACAAAACAAACTGGACTGGGGTACAACAATCCCTGGAGTGGAGTCACACATTTACTATAGAAGGTCACACCGGGCATGCTCATACACTTAGAGAAATTTTAGTATGATCTAGGAATGAACAGGGCTTCCCCATGCAGTGCACTCCCCATTGCCCTACTTTATCAGTCCTGAAGATGTCTGTCACCATAGAAGTCCCTTTCATCAAACCTCCTCCCTGTAAGCTCTGTGGCATGTGTGATTATGTAACACTATAGTACAAATAGCTAGTTAGGAAGGAGTTCTAATCTCAGTCCTCACAAATGTAAAAGTGTATGTGTTTGTGTGTGAGAGTGCATGTGCATGTGTGTTTACAAGTTAAAGCTTTTGGGTCTATTCAAACCCAGTATACATCCCCTTTCCCTACTTTAGCAGTCCTGCAGATATCAGTCCATTTAGAAGTCCCTTTAATCAGGCCTCAGCACTATAAGCTCTGTGGTGCATGCAATAAATGTGTAACACTATAGTATAAATAGCTAGTTAGGAAGGAGTTCTAATCTCAATCCTGATAAATGTAAAAGTGTGTGTGTGTGTGTGTGTGTGTGTGTGTGTGTGTGTGTGTGTGTGTGTGTGTGTGTGTGTGTGTGTGTGTGTGTGTGTGTGTGTGTGTGTGTGTGTGTGTGTGTGTGTGTGTGTGTGTGTGTACATGTGTGTGCATTTGTGTGTTTACAAGTTAAAGCTTTTGGGTCCATTCTAATCCAGTACACTTCCTCTTTTTCTACTTTAGTAGTCCTGCAGATATCAGTCAGCTTAGAAGTCCCTTTAATCAGATCTTAGCACTATAAGCTCTGTAGCATGTGCAATAACTGTGTAATACTATAGTACAAATAACTAGCTGGGTAGAAGTTCTAATCTCAGTCCTAGCAAATGTCAAAGTGTGTGTGTGTGTTTACAAGATAAAGCTTTTGGGTCCAATCAAACCCAGTACACTTCCCCTTTTCCTACTTTAGTAGTCCCACAGATATCAGTCACCTTAGAAGTCCCTTTTGTCAGGCCTTAGCCCCATAAGCTTTGTGGTGTGTGCAATAACTGCATAACACTGTAGTACAAATAACTAGTTAGATAGGAGTTCTAATCTCAGTTCTGGCATATGTCAAAGTGTGTGTGTCTGTTTACAAGTTTACAAGTATGTTTACAAGTTAAAGTTTTTGGGTCAAACCCAGTACACCTCCCATTTTCCTACTTTAGCAGTCCTGCATATATCAGTCACTGGAGAAGTCCCTTTCATCAGACTGTAGCCCCATAAGCTTTGTGGTGTGTGTAATAACTGCATGACATTATAATACAAAAACTAGTTAGGTAGGAGTTCTAATCTCAATCTTGGCAAATGTGAAAGTGTGTGTGTTGACAAGTTAAAGCTTTTGGGTCCATTCAAACCCAGTACACTTCCCCTTTCCCTACTTTATCAGTTCTGCAGATATCAGTCACCTTAGAAGTCCCTTTCATCAGGTTTCTACCCCTTAAGCTCTGTGGTGTATGCGATAACTCTGTAACGCTATAATATAAATAACTAGTTAGGTAGGAGTTCTAATCCCAGTTCTGGCAAATGTGTGTATAAGTGTGTATATTAGTTTAAAGTATTTTGTGGCCTCTCTCACCCAGTACATCACCCATTGCCATACTTTACAAGGGCTGGTGATGTTCCTCACTTAGAAGTACCTCTGGACAGCCTTCACCCTATAAGCTCCGTGGCACATGTAATAAATGCATAGCACTGTAGTAGCAATAAATAGATAGGTAGGGGTTCTAATCTCAGTCCAGGCAAGTGTGTGCGTGTGTGTGTGTGAGTGTGTCTGTGTGTGTGTGTGAGTGTGTGTGTGTGAACAGTATCCTGTCTGGGGGTGAGGTTGTTGTGTTTGTGTGAGAACCATATCCATTGGGGGGTTGGTTTTGTTACTTTTTGCTATTGCCCACCCAGCATATGTCCCAGTGTCCACATTGCAAGGCCCACAGTTGCCATCCACTATATAGAGACCTGTAGACACTCTGCAGCCCCATAAGCATTGTGCCATGTGCAATAACTATGTGACAGTATGGAATAGATAACAAGATTGGCTGCCCATCTAATCTTTAGATACCACTCCCCACTCAGGAATCATACAAAACAAACTCAGGTAGGCAGCCACCCCTACATCAGTAGGTGGCCTGCAAACTGGCTAACAGATAGAACCCACAGTGTGAAAGCAGCAGACTCTATGTCAGACTACTGAACAGTCACAAATGGGAGTCCCACAGGTTATGGACCTGGGTTCCCTCATGTTTGGGATCCACACCTCTGAGGAACAGCCCAATACAAAGGTGACCTGGTTGACAATGTTTGCAGATGACTACAAGGAGGGTGCTATTATTATCCCCCCCATGTGAGATTGACATCCTTCACAAAGGCCTCTCTGAGACCTATGACTGTTGTCAGAACCCTGGACATAAGCTCAATGCTAGATGATGTGCCACCATCCCCTTTGGGTATGACAGGGTTCACATAAAGTTATACATTGATGGCAGTCCACTGAATACTGATGTTGGTATAACAGAACTGGGAACACAGGTTGATAGTGAGCTCTATGGTGACCACCACAGTGCCACTGCCTTCAGAAAGTCCTTCCATGTGTTACTTGTCTTGACTCAGTGTGTTGAATGCAGGAAGTAAAAAGACAGTGTTTTCCTGTACACTCCCCTCAGTAGGCCAATCAGTGTGTTCTATGGCCCACTTCCCATGTACCCCACTGGACACCAGCAACAACAGAAGAGACTGCAAATGTACCTCACAAAGAGGATCTTAGGTACTACTCACTTGCCCCAAATGGACAGACTCCAACAACAGCAATGAATCTCTGTCTCATATTGGCTACTTAGGTGTGATCTCTGCTTCACATACACAGCCATGCCTGATCCAACCCTGTCAGGAATGCTACATCTAAGGAAAACTATCTGTCCACACAACATGCCCCAGATACCTCAACCCCATCCTCACAATCAACAGGACATGCTGGAGGGACAGGTTCACAACCCAGAGAATGGCCATCCTATGGAATAGACACCACATACATGTCAAGCCGAGTACATCACTGGCCCTCTACAAGAGAAATCAGGAGGAGTGGATGGGGAATAGAATACCCACCCTGGGGATCACTCCAGTGACTATACCCAGTAGACACACTGGGGAGTATTGTCAGGTGGCATGTTGCCAGTGTATTCCCATGGGCTAGCCTTGTAAAGCCTCCATGGCCATTTGCCACATACACACCTATGATTTTGTGAACCTATGGATCTCAGTACTGTCAAATGTGTGTGTGTGTGCATTAGTGTGTCTGAAAGTGTTTGTGATTGTGTAAACATGTGGATGAAAGTTGTTGGTGGCCCGTCTCACCTAGTGCAACTACCATTGCCATGCCTAACATGTGATGTAGATATTATACACTATATAGGTGCCTTGGGACAGTCCACAACCTATAAGCTCTGTTGTGTGTGCGGTAACTGCATAACACTATAACACCAACAACCACATAGCTAGGGGTTCTAATATGAGTCCTCACAAATTAATGTGTGTGTGTATTATTGTGGGTAAGTGTGCCTATGTGTAGGTTACAGTATTTTGTGGATGCTCTCACCCAGTACATCACCTTTGCAAGGCCTGATGATGTCCCTCACCTTAGAAGTACTTTTGAACAAATGTCACCCCATAACCTCTGTGGCATGTGCAATAAATGTGTAACAATGTAGCAACAATAAATAGATAGGTAAGAGTTCTAATCTCAGTCCGGGCAAATGTGTGTGTGTGGGAAGAGTATTTTGTGTGCTTGTGTGCGAGTGACATCCATTGGATGGGCATGGATTCATATTTTATGCCATGGTACACACACTACACATTCCTAAGTCTACTGTATGAGGTCTACTGTTTGTATCAGCCATAGTGGTATCTGTAGACACTCTTCAGCCCTATAAGCCCTGTGCAACATTATGGAATAGCATGCTACAAATAACAAGATTGGTTGGTCTGCTAATGTCAGTACTGGCAAGTGTGTGTGTGTGTGTGTGTGTGTGTGTGTGTGTGTGTGTGTGTGTGTGTGTGTGTGTGTGTGTGTGTGTGTGTGTGTGTGTGGGCTCCCTATTATGCTGTTGCAGACGTAGGTTGTTGAATGCGTCTTTGTCAAAATAAAAAGCGTGAAAAGGCAAAATAGCAAAGCGGCTTTTCAGTGAATTCTTTCCTTGAGAAAGAATTTGTTTGGCCGCTTTAGCTACTTTGCCTTTTCGGCAGAGTAGTGCGATCACGGAGTTGATATATTTAAGTAGGTGCAGTGTGGGGGCACAGCCCCCCCACGTCGGGGGTATGGGGGGAAAAGACCCCGTGTTATGTAATGTTTTACATTTTTTTGTTGTTGTTTGTTTCGGAACAATGATTTATTTCCCTTGGAAAAAAATCGCTGTTCTGAAGTTTTCACGTTGTAAGCTTTCACTTACATGGGGTAGATTATGTGTCATTTGCTCTTCTGAGCATGCAATATCATAATATAGAGCCTGTGTGTGTGTGTGTGTGTGTGTGTGTGTGTGTGTGTGTGTGTGTGTGTGCGCATGTGTGTGTGTGTGTGTGTGTGTGTGTGTGTGTGTGTGTGTGTGTGTGTGTGTGTGTGAGCGCACGTGTGTGTGTGTGTGTGTGTGTGTGTGTGTGTGCACATTGGTGTGTATAGCAGTGGTTTTGAGTGGGTAGACTTGTATGTGACACTATTATGAGTACTCTCACAAGCAGTGCAGTCACCTTTGCCCTACACCAGAAGGCCACATGATGTTATTAACCTTACAGGTACCTTGTAACACTCATCATACTAGTAGTCCTGTGCCATGTGCAATAACTGCATAATAGTGTCGTACCACAAATTGATGGGTAGGGGTTCCAAACACAACACTGACAACTGATCCTGTGCATGCGTGTGTATGTGTGTGTGTGTGTGTGTGTGTGTGTGTGTGTGTGTGTGTGTGTGTGTCTGTGTATGAACACAATTCTCTATGTGTTTGGTCAACACAATATCCTCTGGGGTTGAGGGCATTAGTAATCTGAGGTGTGTCCCACCCACCACACTTACCATTGTCCCCTATACTAGAGCTGATGTCAACCACCACAGACTGCGATACAACTTCTCAGCCCTATAAGCTGTGAGGCACATGCAAGAACTGTTACACTGACCTTGGAAATGTGTGCATATATTGCTGTACCCAGACATTGACATGGTTTATGTGTTACTATACTGCCATACTCCTTGTTGGTGATGTCTGCAAGGCCAGATCCTGCTGACACACAAACACCTGGAACACAAACAGAATACAGCATGTGAGAACACATTTGCTTAGTGTTACTAGCACCAATAATGCATCATGGCTGAAAAGGTACACACACACTCTGATGTGTACCAATTACAAATGCCAGATGATAGCATGTTACAAGGCATTAAATAGCTACACTCTACTAAAGTCACCCTGTGCATCAGACTCATATAACCATGTCCCTGCATTGATGATATGGATGGCATGGATGTGGCAAAAGTATCATCATATGCACAGGGTGATGTGTGGGTTTGCCAGAAGCCTAGGCTGGGCCACAAGGTTGACATCATGTGCGTGTGTTTGGTGGTGTTGGTGGTGGCAGTGCATGGGTGATGTGTGTGTGTGTGGGGGGGGGTTTCTGATGGTGATGTGTGTGTGTTTGTATGCACACAGTCACACCATGTGGGTGCTCTACACAGGGGTATTTTGGAGAGCTGTGGGTTGTACATGGCAGGGTGTACAGTTCACCATCTTTGGACATGGACACGGGAACTGGGCCGGACGAGGGTATCACTGGCACCACCAGGGCCGAGTCCAGATGCGGTACTACTCCCCGCTGATGACTGCTGCTTGCTGGATCTGCATCCCTGTTGGGACCAGCCAGGATCACGTGCCCATGGCCTGCTGCATCATGGTGTGGACAGCACACCCCCTTCAAAAGTGCTGGTGGTACTGCCAGCATGGGAATATGATGGTGCATGACCATGTAGACCCTCCGCTGATCGTGGTGCTGCCCCACAGCCACATGGCTGCTGGCCAGCATCTGCCAAATGCTCAAGTGTGGATATTCCATGGTCAAGGAGTGCCAAGGTCTCCCCCCACAATCTATCCATGACCCCAGTATGCTCACAGATGGCTGCAGTGAGTCCATATTGCCATGGGCACCAGGGACATGCTCATCCATGACCCTGCAAATATGTCTGGTATTATGTTCATTATGTGCCTGTGCCCCCATGAAACATGTGTCTGGTGACTGCTGCCATGGCACTTGCAACAGGGACATGACAGGCTGTAATCCTCCTCTGAGCACCGCTGCCCATCCGCCTGCATGGGACCTCACTAGCACTCTGGCTGTGGCTAGTGCCTGCACCCTCACTTCCCATAGTCACTACAGTAGCCTGTTCCATGCCACCACCCACCAACTGTCCATTATCTGTGGTCACTGGTGATGGGGTATGTGTGGGCATTGTGACTGTCTGCAGGGATGGGGTTGACAATAGTGGGATGCCAACTGATGGCACAGTATCAGACCCTGACAACCCCACCTGTGCCTCAATAGGAGTATCATCATGGTCAGATTCTGCAGTGACACTGACATCAGTATTACGGCGGGAGAGACCACAGCCACCATGCCCACCTGTGAGGGAAAAACAACATATGCACATTACTACTGGCACTATAAGGTTTGCTGGTACACACACACACACACACACACACACACACACACACACACACACACACACACACACACACACAGAGGTGAGGTGCCTAAAATGCATTACACAGGCCTCACATTAGCTGACTGGGGTCATTCATGCCACACAGTCAGACAATAAGACACACACTCTGGATGGACCTCAGCATCATGCAGTGCAGCCTCTTCCAATTACCGCTACTACTAATATACACCTCTGGGATACTTGAGTGGATTTAGTAGATGATGGTCCTCCACCTAGAACACATTGCACCCATGTAAATTATTGCTGTTCACCTGTATAGCACTGTGGCAACTCCTGCAGAACATACCTCCTAACTGCACAGGGTTTTGCTGAATGTCTACATGTGTGGCTCATATGTTTGGTCTGCTCCTCATAACTTCTGTGTTTGTCTGATACATTACTTTGTTGGCCTGTGGATTGGTGCCACAAGTAATGTCCTAACTGGAGGTGCAGACTGCATAACCTGCAGTAAATGTATTTTAAAACAAAGCCAGTTACTCAAACAACTTCCCAAGCTTACAGTGAATATAGTAAGTGTACACACACCTGTTAGCATGCCAGGTTTTCATGATATATCACATGAGACCTCAGAAATCAGTTCATAACATTGCCATCATGTCATGTGTCAGATAACCTGTGCAATCCAACTGAAGAACATACAAATCAGTTACAGGTAACATTTGGTAACTGAAATAGGTACAATAGGCTGGTTGCATGAGTGTGCACACCCTTAAAGTAATACTCTGTTACAGCAACTTTTGATTTAATCACAGCATGCAGTCCACTTGGGAAGGTGTCTATCATCATGGCACATCTTGACTTGCCAATGTTTGCACACTGTCCCTTGCAAAACACCTCCAACTATGTCAGATTGCAAGGGTATCCCCTGTGCACTGCCCGCTTCGGGTCACCCTGCATATATGCTATTAAATGTAGCTGTGGGCTCTGATTCGGCCAGTGCAGAATGTTGCATGTGTTCTGGTGAAGCCATCTTTTTGCTGATATTGATGTATGGTTTGGGCCATTGTTGTGTGGAAAGGTGGAATTCCTCACCATCCACAGCTATGTGGCAGACACCAGAATGTTTTGGAGCCACAAGGAATCAGTGTTTGCAACTATTCATAACCCCTCTAACCTGACTAAAGCCCCAGTTCCAGCTTGTGAACACCAACCCCAAAGCAGGACACTGCCATCACCATCCTTCACCATGGCAGTGGCATTGTTGTGTTGTTGTGCAGTGGTGATATTGCACCAAACACACCTGTCAGATTTGTGGCCAAAGAGTACAACCATGGTCCCATATTACCATAACACATTTTCATATTTGCTTTTTAGAGACCTGATGTATTGTTTTCAGACTTTCACCAGGCCTGGATATTGTTTGGTGTGAGGAACTTCTGCCATCTTCCAACCCTACCCTATAGGTAGGACATATGGAGACCATGGAAGGTTGTTGTGACATGTAGTATGCACCCAGTACTTGCTGGAGATTCCTGTTACTCCTTCACTGTTGCTGGAGGGCTCCTGGCAGCCTCCCTGGTCAGTTTTGGTCTTGTATTCTCATAAACTTTGGTGGGATTTCCAGTCCTTTGCAATGTCACTGTATCCCCATATTTTCACCACCTTTTGATGACTGTCTGCACTGTGTTCCTTGTTATGTGCAATGCTGTGGAAATGTTTTGGTACCCTACTCCAGGCTTCATCAGCTCTATGTGAACCATGGCTGTTGCTGTAGCAGGCAACTGGGTATATGTTAGGATAATCATGGTAGGACAGCTGAACGTTAGTTGCTGTTAATCAAAGAGTTTCTATGATTGATGGCTGTTGTGTACCCAATAAGATATACTGCTGTAGTTATATCAAAAGCTGCCTCAACACAGTACTAACTTCAGCCTGTGCACACATATGCATCTAGGTTGTTGTACTATTGTTATGTGTCATTATTGTTTCCCTAACAGATTTGTTTGCTTTACAATTGAATTGTACAGGTTATAGGTCACATGAAAGGTTGGCAATATTTTAAACTTGTCTATTGTGCTCTCATTTTTGTATATCACACATACCTGGCATTCTAACAGGTGTGCACACCATTAATATGCATTGTATACCACTAATTTCTACAATATGACCATAATTTTGGGCCTTTGTCTCCCCATTTTGTCACTCTTTGTCCAGGTGTCCTGCAATGACAGGTTGTGAGGTATGCTACAAATATGTGACATTTCCTGTAAATAGGCCCCTGTCATGACCACAGTAATGTAATGCAGTAAACGCCACCACAGGTAAATATGCAGATATTGCCAAATGGCTAAGTGTAACAGTTGTGTGCATGGTCACATGCATTAACTTTAGCATGCCTGAGGTACTGGTGAGCCACAACAGGGAAACCCCATACTTACTGGGTTCAGGCTGCTGTCCCATGTGCAGACCAGAGGGACCTATGTAGTTGTGAAGGAGCCGTATTGTCAGCAGATTCACATTAGGCATTGGTACAAGATGAATGCTACGTTTCTGCACAGGTGCAGTACACACTATGATATTACACAATTTGCTGACCTTCACCATAGATGTGCACTTGTGTGCATTACTATACCCCACCCACTAATCCATTTTGCACTGACATATGCATCTAGACACTCTATAGAAGACAATTTAAATGCTACCTCATTACATTGATGTGCACTTTGGCCTTACCTGGATGCTCCTTGTCTGTTGCCTGGGTGCCACCCACCTACACAACTGCTGTTTCCTGTGTTTGAGATTGTGTGGGGGTTACCCAAAGGTTGGCAAGGAGTTTCCCTGTCACCGTAAGTGGGGCCTGTGTGGCTGGCCCCATACTGGTAGCAGTACAGTCCCTCGCTACAGCAGCAGGCCTTTGCCAGGCACAACATATCAGATCAGTTGCTATATGCCTGACCTGATCATGTGTGCATCCATGGTGGCCCAACATATTCACTCTGTTGATGATCTTATCCAACAGGGCAGTCCACTCCTGCAGATTTTGCCGACTGCAACCAGAAAGAATGGCATAGTTTAAGATTACAGCTTCTCTGATGGCTGTTGTCTCCGCATCGGTGTGAAGAAGTTGTTGCTGCATGGCACTTGGAAGACATACACAGGGAAACACATCACAGGACCTCAGACATTGCCCAGAGTTCTTTATAGAGCCAGCACATGCATATGGAGTATCATTAGCCACCACTTACAAACACATCATACCCTTGTACCTGGCAGCACTGTATGAACATGCATTGTACTTCTGGTCCTGATGTGTCATCTTCCCCCCAGTGAGTTCCAGTACATTGCATAAACCAACATTCATCATTCTCGTTTGTGTAGAGGGATGAAAGTGGGCCATGTTCCTTCCAGATGGGATGTCAATGGTGCTCAGGCCTTGTTTGCAAATGGAGCTGGAAGCATATACCTGGGTTCATGTAGGATGCAGAGAGGAATGTTATCAGGCCCTGAGGGGACTTGCTTTTGTTAACTTTGATTAGGCAGTTTGCACCTGATCCATGATGATGAGGGGAGGGGTACGTGTGCTGTGCATATCCACCTATACTGATGGTGATCCGGGGGGTGATGTTTTCCCTAAACCTGTCTGCAGCAGGTTGGCTGTAGCTATGGTGTGTGTATGTGCTGTGATTGACCACCATTCTCAGCTGGAGTGCCTTCTGTGTGGAGTCTGCATGTCCTTCCCATGGTCGAGTGGTGTTAAAGACATGCTGGTAGGTGCATGCATGAATGGTTGTGCCTTCTTTGAAGGTTGGGTGTCAGGCTGGCAACTTGGCACTTTAAAATCCACTGCCAATCATTAGCAGACCGGAGTTCTACTGTGGTGACCCCTAACTGGGAAAAGCCGAAAGACAATTTACAGGGTGGGTTGGTTTGGTGCCTCTGAGACTGCAGACATATGTGAAGATGGCCTTGTGATTGCCCTTAGTGGATGTGTCCAATTTGTACTCATAGTTAGCCTTACAGTAATCCACCTGTGACCTAATATGCTTGTTCAGACAAAGGTTGACATGCAACCCATTTGGTGCCTGCTCTTACTTTGCCCTTTACAACCAGTATAGCATCATATTATGTGCTTTGTGCATTGCTGCTGTCCAGCAAAGTGGTTTCCTCTACTTTGATGGAGACAGGTTTTACAAGTAAGGTATTGCTGAGGCCATACAGCTATGTGGGTGGTCATATATATGTTTGTAGAAGGCATGGACACAGGGTCAGAACACAATTGGGCACCTCTACAATTTCAATGTGATACTCATGCTTATTATACTACCCATGTCTGTGTCAGGGCAATGACAGAACCAGTAGCTGTAGAGGTGTAACTCTGTTGGATGCATAGAAACTAAGGTTACACATGTGTACAACATGTACAGCTTATTCCCCTGACATTTTCCATCCCATGTCAGTTGTTATGAGGCAGCCAGATACACCTGCCCATACATACATATGCACAGGTAATACCTGTTGTACATGTCTGTTCTATGTCAGTATGGCACACTGTAATGACAGTCTTGCTGCTCAGTCCGTCATGTCAACCTGTTAGAGGAGGACATCTGTAGGACAACGCACATACATGGTGGGCTATGGGCCACAGTTACTGACACTTTCTTCATATTGCTGTAACACACATATGTCATTTGATAATGCAGTAGCCTTTGTATTCACAGACATATCCTGGAGGATGTCTGATGCTCATATGGCAGGCAGAGAGGTGAAAGGCTAGGTGTGTGGTAGTGAGGGTAGGAACTGTTAATGTTGTGAGTATGACTGGTATGAGGACAGAGCTAGCTGATATGCTGGACAGAGGAAAGGTGGATATATTGTGTGTGCCAGAGACCAGATGGAAGGGGTGTACAGCTGTGTGTATCGGAGTCCGGTACAAATAGTTCTATCATGGTGTGTATGGGAGTGGAAATGGTGTAGGGGTTAACTTGAAGGAACATTATGCCAAGAGTGTTTGTGGAGGTGATAAGAGTGTCGGGTAGAGTGATGTTCAGGAGGCTGGGAATTGATGGTGTAATGTTGATAGTTGCCAGTGCATATGCTCCTCTAACTGAGTGTGTGATGGTGTAGTTGGATGAAGTGATGATGCATGTACCCAAGGGTGAGTGAGTGGTGATTGGAGCAGATTTCAATAGGCATGCTAGTGAAGGGGACAGAAGGGATGCAGAAGTGATGTGTAGGTATGGTGTTAAGCAAAGGAATGCAGAAGGTAAGATGGTGGTGGAGTTTGCAACAGAGGTTGGGCATGTGTGTGGTGAATACATAGATTTACAAGATAGAGGAGCATAAGGTGACATACAAGAGTGGAGGAAGATGCAAACAGGTGGATTATCTCCTATGCAGGTGGGCCTGTTTGAAGGGGATTGGTACCTGTAAAGTGGTAACAGGGGAAAGTGTAGGTAGGCAGCATGGAAGGATGGTCTGTGGGATGACTTTGGTGATCAAAAAGAGGGGAAGGAGTGTGAGGGCAGCCCCATGGATCAAATGGTGGCTAATGAGAAAGTGTGATTGTGAGGTTGAGTTCAGGCAATAGTTAAGACATGCAGTGGGTGGCAGTGAAGAGTTAGTAAATATCTGGGTAGCAACATCCGAGCTAGTAAGGGAGATGAGTAGAACAGGGCTTGGTGTGACATCTGAACAGAGGAAGGAGGACAAGGAGACCTGGTGGTGGCATGAGGAAGTACAGGGGAGTATTCAGAGAAAGAAGTTGGCCAAGGAAAAGTGGTATTGTCAGACAGATGAAGAAAGTAGACAGGTGTATAGGGAGATGGGTTGCATGGCAAAGAGCGTGGTGGCAAAGGCTGGGGATGGGGCATCTGAAGGGTTGTATGTAAGGTTGGACACCAAGGATGGAGAATAGGGCCTGTACCAATTGGCTTGACAGAAGCATGTAGCTAGGAAGGATGTGCAGCAAATAAGGTTGTGAAAGGATAATGGTGGAAGTGAACTCACTAGCAAGGAGAGTTTGTCAAGCAGGTGGAAACAGTACCTTGATGGGCTGTTGAATGAAGAGAATGAGAGCATGAGTAGGTTGGAAGATGTGGATATGGTGAATCAGGATGTGCAACAGATTATCAAGGGGGTAGTAAGGATAGAGGTTTAAGAATGGAAAGGCTATTGGTCCAGATGACATACCTGTGGAAGCATGGATGTGTTTAGGACAAATGGCAGTGGTCTTTTTAACCGGATTATTTACTGTAATCTAGGAAAGTGAGAGGATGCATGAGGAGTGAAGAAAATGTGTTTCGGTACTGATTATGAGAATAAGGGTGGTGTGCAGAGCTGTAGTAACTACAGAGGGATAACACTGATCAGTCACAGCATGAGGTAATGATAAAGGGTGGTTGAAGCTAGGCTTAGAAGGGAGGTGAGGATTACTAATCAGCAGCATGGTTTCATGCCAGGAAAAAGCAGTACAGATGTGATGTTTGCTCTGAGAGTGTTGATGGGGACATGCAGTGAAGGTCAGATGTAGCTGCATTGTGTCTTTGTGAACTTAGAGACAGCATATGACAGGACGCCTAGAGAGGAGTTGTGGTATTGTATGAGGTGGTCAGGAGTGGTGGAGGAAGCCATACGAATGCTACAGGATATGTACAAGGCTAGTGTAACAACAGTGAGTTCTCCATTGGGAGTGACAGGTGTGTTTAAGGTGGAGGTGAGAGTACATCAGGGATCAGCTATGAGCCCTTTCTTATTTGCAGTGGTGATGGACAGGTTGATAGACATGATCAGACAGAAGTCCCCCTAGACTGTGCTGTTTGCAGATGACATTGTGGTCTGTAGTGAGAGTAGGGAACAGGTTGAGGAGACCCTGGAGAGGAGGAGGTATGGTCTAGAGAGGGGAGGAATGATGGTCAGCAGGACTAAGATGGAATATATGTGTGTAAATGGGAGGGAGGATGGAGGAATGGTGAGGATGCAGGGAGTACAGTTTTCAAAGGTGGATAGGTGTAAATACTTGGGAACAACAGTTCAGTGTAATGGCAAGTGTGGGGGAGTGATGAAGATGTGAGTACGGGCAAGATGAGGGTGATGGGGAAGAGTGTCATGTGTGATTTGTGACAGACAAGTACAATTAAGAGTGATAGGGAAGGTCTACAAGAGGGTAGTGAGACCATATATGTTATATGGGTTGGAGACATTGACACTGAAAAAAGAGGCACAAGTCAGAGCTGTACACAGCAGAGTTACTGATGATATGATTTGCACTGGTTGTGGCCTAGCAGTATCACAGTCAGCATTGTGCAACGCACATTCCAATAGTGGTCATATGTGAACCATCCTTTCCTCGGGTGACTCAGGGCCGTGGAATGTGTTCTATGTCACTGCAGACAGACACAGTTTCTATGGCCATAGGTTCTGCTCAGCAATATATCAATATAGCATGTGTTGTTGAGACATAATATTGTTTGAACTTCCTATTTTCCACTTTTACATGCCCCCTACTACATTCTATTACAGGCTTAATTGTTTGACATAGCTGTGTTTTATTGTTTTTTAGTTCAGTTGGTATACTCCATCAGTCTCAGTGTGTGTGTGTGTGTCTGTCTGTCTGTTTGTTTTCTGTGTGTGTGTGTGTGTGTGTGTGTGTGTGTGTGTGTGTGTGTGTGTGTGTGTGTGTGTGTGTGTGTGTGTGTGTGTGTGTGTGTGTGTGTGTGTGTGTGTGTGTGTGTGTGTGTGTGTGTGTGTGTGTGTCTCTCTCTCACTCTTTGAGACAGATGTAGGATATCTGTTTTATATAGGTAGTATCTTGCCTTTAGTAGATCATGCTCATGAGCAGCTTATGGCCTGTGCTCCAGTTGGAGTCCCCCACTTGCTAATTGCATGTGTAACAGCTGCAGTATCATTCCCATACCCAATAGCATGTAAACACACTCATATAACTGAGTACTTCATGTGAGCATTGCCCCTTTTCCTTGCCTGGGCAGAGTACTTCATGGAGATGCATGATGAACAGCATCACAGAATGAAGTTGGGAATACCTCTTACAACAAACACTGTGGAGACAGCCCAACAAACTGGGAGAAAATGTTCCAGACATAGGGAGAGAATGCAAGTATTGCTGTTATACAGCTGAACTAATGCTAGTTTGACAGGGTTTGTGTGGATATGGCTGCTCTACATGTATTTAAGTCTGATAGTGTTATGTGGTTGACATAACTTCCAACAGTAGGACTATCCACAGTCTGGCCAGAGTTTGGACTCATATTTGATGTGTTACTCACACATTTTCTGGCCTTGGGAATTCAATAGCATACTCTGAGGATTACAGTCATTAAATGGTAACATCCATGTGTGTTTCTGACTTCATATCCCTCAGAACAGATAAGTTACAACAACCCTGTTACACCAGCAACTTTCTCAGTCTATGACAGAAATATGTTAATAATGCCCCTGAGTTTGGGCCTCTGTCTCCAAATATGTCAGGCTTTGTCCAGCTGTCATGCTGTAAGAGGTGTATAGATATAGTATAGCATTATATAGTGACGTCATTCTAGATATCATCCCAGTGATGTATCAAACTGCCAGACATGTTACATGTAGAAGGCCTTATATATGAGGATGAAGCCTGGATGTTCTGTGGGACTCTATACAGTTGAGAGGACTGTGTATTTCTGGCAATTGTTGACAGATGGTCAGGACTGTGTAGCAGTGTATTGTGAATGTATTATTTTCCCTGTGTAGGAAGGGGGGTAGATGTAAGTGTTGAGGGTATTTCTCTATCTGACTTTGCATGCTGCTACAGCTTCTGGTGCTCTATTCGCTGTATATGTTTGTAGGGGCAGACTGAGACATGTCCCATAACACAGTCAGGTGTCAGACTACACTGTGAATTGGACCAGTATATATAGGGGTAGTGTGTGAGTGGCAAACATGCTGATGATTTTGTTTGCACAGTCCATATACTCTACTGTTCCTGTGGCTTGCCAGTATGTCACTTTGAATGTGGTGAGATTGGTTCTGGGTATGCACTTTTACGCTGGTGTCTGTTGGTCAGTGGTGTTACATCCCTGTAGTGCCTGATATATTTGCAATTACATGTGTATTCCCCCATAGCAAAACTGGATTTGAGTTGCGTCAGTCTGCCTCTAGTTTAGACAGTACTTGGTGATATGCCTAGCAGCTCAGTGTAGTTTCCCTACTGTGATGTTATGTCCCAATATTTATCTGGTGTACTGTTGCCTAGCCCCCATACATGTTGTGTATGTCTGACATCAGTGGGATATGTGAAGATTTATGTCAGTGAGTAGTGGGGAGTAATTTGGTTTCAGACTTGGGCTATTCCAGTCAATATATGGTACAACAGATAGGAGGGTGTTGCTGCATCAACTGTGACACCGTATCAACTCCAGTATTTGGTATATGTTCCCAGTTTCATGGCTTTACACCCCTCCAGTCAGGCTTGGTCCAGATTTGTTTCATTAAAGGGTTCTGAGCATACCTCTCGACTGGCCAGATTGTTTCAGACTGTCCAGGATTATTGCTCGTATGTATGTTCTGTTCCACAGAATCATTATTTTCATTTCTGTGGTAAATCACTGTGATGATATGAGGATTTCTATCTGTAAATGATTTCATACATTTTAGTTTCAGAACTCGCATCCTTCTGAACATGTATGCTGACATGAACCCTGTTACTGTAGGAACAGTCTACATTTATAACTGCAGTACATGCATTATGTCCCTGTTCTTAGACCATTGTCCCCCCATTATGACAGCCTTTGTCCAGAATTATTGCACTAAGAGGTGTAGAGGTATGGTACTGGGTATGACACCACTACATCTTATGGGCATATATATATATATATATATAGATATATATATATATTAGATATATCTATAATGATATATATCTATATGTGTATATTTATATATACTAAACATGACTGATTACACAGTGTCTGTTCCCTATTATTCTATACCTGTACTGAATGATATATTTGAAAAAACAGTATTCATTATTACATCTAATATGGTATAGTGGTATAAATTGCTCTGACTATGATGGACAGGGTCCTGGATTCAAGATTTGTCAGGGCTGATTATTTTGTTGCTAGGCAGAACAGAGCCTGATGGAGATAGGGTGATTAAGGTAGTTTTAAACAGTTGTAATTGGGTTTGCATGGGTTTGCATGATGGTAAGTGATGCCAACACACGGTTAAATGGGAAACTACTTAATCTGTTCAGGCATCACTTAGCCTCAAGCAAACTCGCTTACTGCAGCTTACTCCCGCTTACCCCTGTCTAATTTCTTTAAAAAAAAGAAAAAAAGTGATAGGAAAGTGGTAAAAAAGGGGGCACACAGAGGGAAAAACAATATGAAAGATAGCTAGGGATGTGCAGGACAGGTGTAGGGAAGGTTCATAGATGTCCATTTCAGATACAGCAACAGCTATGCATTTGTTCAGAATTTGGAGATGAATTTGGACACTCAAACCCTTAGAAAAATGGGTGAGAACAACAGTAATGTGTTGTTAAGCCAATTAGACCAGACATGTGTGCGAAATGGACAGCTATGTATGGGGCAACATTTTTTTGTGGGAACAGACTGCCCCTTTTTTTTTTTTTTTTTTGTTATAAGGTGAGAGTGGGATGTTGGGGAAGGATAGCAGGTATATTTGGGGAGGTAGGTTGGGTAAGAAGACAAACAAGACAGCAGACAGGGGAGGTATATGACACATGTGTGGGGTAAACACATTGGACGTGGAGGGTGGTTGGGAATCAAACACCCATGAGCCTCCAAATGGATGCAGTGGGACTGAGGTCCCCACCCATGGGCAGTCACCACTGCACCTTCACGGCCCCAAAGGTGGCTGTGCTAGGGGCTGAGCAGAAGGGGCAGGCTGACCCTCAAGATGTGCCATGCTGCCCTCAAGCTGGTCTAGCAGATCTCTGAACTCCTTTTGAAGCTCACTACACACCAATCCCTGGACCTGACTTCAGGAGACACTCCCGAGGGGTGATGGGCCCCATCCCCTGAGGCATTTCCACCCAAAGATAATGCAGGACCAGTGGACGAGGAGGTCCCAGGTTGGATCCCAAACATGCTGGAGCCCAGTGCCATGGCTAGTTGAGGTGGGACAGGTGGATCCGCTGGGATCGGCCTTCCCAGATGTGCTATGGTACTGCAGTTTATAACATATGTTGGTTAGTCACGAAAAACACATTCCAAGATTAGTTATAACAGCATGCATGGGTATCTCCATTAACCTAAAACAACAGATTTGGAACAGTTGCATAGCAAACAGAACACATGCATATATGGAACCACAGTGGGCATTATAATAGCATGCAGGTTACATTGATAGCAAAATGCCACCAATTATAGTATTTGAATAGGGAACATTAATAGTCAAATGTTTAAATATTTGTAGAACAATAGGACACATGTCCCAACAGTAGGTTTGGTGAAAAACATACCCATTGATTTATGTGTTTAGATTATTGGTGCAGATAGGGTGGGGGAGAGAGAGAGAGAGAGAGTTGTCAATTAACACCTGTATAGGCTTCAATTCCTCACAACTTTAATCATTGCTCTAATCATTACTCTCCAGGTATTACCTCACTTTACATTGACCTATGGCCTTGGGTTGGGCAGTGGTATGTTTGTACACAGTGTATAATTACAGCCTTCTTACAGCTAATTTATACCTTTTGCTACTTGGCAGACCTATGGAGGAAGTTTCTGTTAACACTACCTGACTGTTTTTACCCATATTCACATAGTCAGGGTTATATATGTGCACTCATAGTGTGTGTGTGTGTGTGTGTGTGTGTGTGTGTGTGTGTGTGTGTGTGTGTGTGTGTGTGTGTGTGTGTGTGTGTGTGTGTGTCCACTACTGCCATACTCTGCCTTGATTTCTATCGGTCAACCTGGATGTTGATGGCGGTGACCAGTAGCTGTGACACGGTGACACTTGAGGGACATTTCTTGGAGGAGACTACTTAGTGTATGTACATATCTTGCTGTCATTTGCAGCCTAGGGGTTGGACAATGGGTGTTGTACACAGTGTATAAGTACAACCTTCTTACAGCTAAGATATGCCTTTTCTTATCTGGCAGACCTGTGCAGGAAGTTTCTGTTAACACTACCTGATTGTTTCTACCCATACTCACATAGTCAGGGTTACATATGTGCACTCATACTGTGTGTGTGCTACTGCCATACTCTGCCTTGATTTCTATTGGTCACCCTGGGTGTTGGCAGCAGTGATCACTAGCTGTGACAGCATGACACTTGAGGGACATTTCTTGGAGGAGACTACTTGGTGTATGTACTTAGCTTGCTGTCATTTGCAGCCTTGGTGTTGGACAGTGGTGTGGTACACAGTGTATAAGTACAGCCTTCTTACAGCTAAGATATACCTTTTCTTACCTGGCAGACCTGTGGAGGAAATTTCTGTTAACAATACATGACTGTTTCTCCCCATATTCACATATTCCTGGGTGATATTATGCATACAGCTTACTACCACTCCCGGGGTTCGAACCGTGTCTGTTTTTGCAAAAAGTACAACAAGTTTGTGTTTCATCAGAATGAGCTATTGAGAAACTGACATCTTTTGCTTGACTGTTTTCTGCCTAATACTCTCTGGGTTGTACAATCTGACCTTGTAATTCTGACAACCATTCATGGCAGATAGTTCTTATACTGTGTGTTCATACTTTGACATAGCACAGTCTGGAAAACATTGGTTAACACATCACTATTCAGGTATCAGATCTTGATTCATGGAACATTTCATATAGTTAATCACCTGTTTTACAACTCCACAATCTTTGTCAGATGAGCCTTGATTATTTAATGCTTTCAGAGTGATAGTTGCTATGCATAAACTTTACACATTTTGATTCATACTACCACATACCAAAGTAAACACAACCAGTCCGGGGTTTGGACTTTTATTGACAGGTTCTGACACTTTTATTGATATATACCCTATACATCACTATTACTCTGCTGATGCCTCATTTATTCAGTACAAACCATACTCGTTTTTAAATACTGACAGGTGATATTCTACTCCTTTCTATTTATTTGCCATGAATACTACAAGCTAGATTTGTACTCACCAGACTCACGATGCAGCCTTAGCAGCCTGCTGGCATGGCTTTCCATGTTTGCAGCCCTCTCATCTGCAGGTGTACAAGAGATAGATAAATATTTATGCATACCTATCCATCACATACACAGGCTGGACTTTGGAAAACACTTATTGATACTGATACTTACACACGTCTGGGAAATTTCCCGCTCATGCATCTTGGACCTACTTGGCCAAGAGCTCCCTCTTTCTACGCTTCAAGTCAGCAAAGTGGTGCTGGACCTGCTCACAAGTTCGAGGGATGCCAGTGGCACTGGTGAGATCATGTGTGAAATGGTCCCAGGCCTCCACTTTGTATGGGAAGCCCTGGTACTGGTCTTGCAGCAGTCTCCCTTCATGGTCTTTTACTAGGAGTCCAACCATGACCCTGGACTCCTGAATGCCCCAGCACTGTGTTCAAAAGCACACACCCTACCAAAGCCAGCTATAGTGCCTGCAGTGATGAGCTACAACTGGTTATGGGCTGTATTCCCAGCTGCGAGCTTTAAACAGGGCTGATTTCCCACCCTTTGCCATGATTGGATGGTTTTGAATATGCTGAGCTAAGCTAAGCTAATGGCAAACCCAATGAGCTAAGGTAAGCATTGCTTAAAGGAGTAGATGCTAAGCACTGCTTACCAATCCGCAAATCCACTTAGCTATGCTAATTCTTGCTTGCATTTATGTTTAAGCAATGCTTACACAGGCTAAGCAGGACTGAGCACAACTTTTGCATTGTTCAGCTTTCATTTTATGAACTATCAGTATTGTGGGGTTCATTCCTCATTAATGACATGTTATGATATCTATGTTGACCTTCCATAACATCCCCCCTATGTGCTTTCATGACATTACATTTTTTGTGACTATACTGTATAGGACACTTGTGTTTATATGGGGGTTTCACAACTTTATTACACTGACACCACGCATTTGGACCTACTATGCTACTCTGGTTGACAAGTCTATGTTATTTACTACCTAATTATAAAAAAAAATAGCACTGTTTTCACATATAAAAGTTAAACGTCTTCATTGGGGATCAAATCATGAGTGATTACATGCAAAGTGGATGCTCTAACCACTACACTAGCTCACATTGCAAATTTTGGCTGTATATTTCTATTTTGCTCCTTGTGATGTGTAAGCTAGGCTGATCATAGCTGCATGACATGCATACCCACTCTGCTATGCTTAAACATTATTGTGGACAGAAAAAAATAATAAATAGGTGTTTTATTTTTATTTACTGTGGGGTATGCTCATTGCTTTCTGCATCTTAGGGCAGGTCATCTAGACAACTACATCATACATGAGAGAATTGGTTTAAATGTTCCTCTTAGGAACATGCTTACTTATTTGGTATGCCAGCATGTACACTGGCATACCATTCTGGACATATTATCTGTGCTGGACCATTGTGGGGGGGCTGTGCTTTTGTGTTTCATTACTTGTTTTGTCCACGGACACTGCTATGTTGACATAGTGTCTGTGTACACTGTAGATGCTATAGAATTGCTGTATGGCAGTTCTGGAGTATGGGGGCATGTGTATTGTGCGAGCACTGCTCAAACATGCCCCTTACACTCATATATGGATTGTGTCTCTGTAGAGAATACAGCAGCATGCCTTCATGAATATGCAAGGCATGCTGCTGTTCTACACAGGCATGATCCGCTCAGTGCAGGAATAGCACTATTCCGGCCTAGACTTAAGGGGGGACTCCAGGGGATCCTCAAACCCACTATTGATGGATTTACTAAACATCAGCAAGCCAAATGTCATCAAAAATACTTGGTCTAGGGAGATAAACCCTAGAATGGTTTGGAGGGACAGATATATCTTACAGATAATGCTGCTGTGGGACAGACTCATCATCTGCATAAAAGAAAGTTCATCCATGTTCATATTCAAGCGCCACTTATCTATGGATGGGAAACAGAAAATTTACCCCAAGACTGCCCCTTGTATTAATGGACAGAGACAGATCCGAAATGCATTTGCCCATGCATGGGTCCCCTCAAATTATATAATGTATGATTCCCAGCTATTCTCATTAGGGACAATATATAATTATCAACCTTGAGATGGGTAAGGAAAATCTGTATCTAAATGGGATATGTTATTTCAAGCACAAAAATGGAATTGGCTTGGCTTAAAATGGCCTGCAAGGGCAGAAAGCCTAGCACTTACCTAATAACCTATATACTTAAGCAAAGTTTCACATTTACATATTGAGTTTGTTCACTTCTTCATTGACAGCTAATTGATTAAATTAATAGTCTATTCTTTTATGGCTGTTGAGCTTCCAGGCCAGTGAAAAACACACATTATATATATATATATATATATATATATATATATATATATATATTGTATAGGAATAAGCTGCAAGTTCTCATGTACTTCATTTCACTGAAAACACATGTATTGTACATTAAATAACAAATGTTTAGCTTACCTGCTACAGGTTTCCCATGCTTAATAGCTCTTACGTCTGTTGCTTTCCTTCTCAGAAAACTGTTGCATATTTCAAGACATACTCAGAATATTAGTTGACCTTTGAGATACCATCTGAATTGGATAATGGTTTAAATCCCATCTTCTGAGAATCCTCACTTGGATAAAAGTTATTACATTTATGGTTATCATTCTCAGGGGAATGCAGTTTCTCCATAAATGTATACGTTTGTGCAAGTAGGTGACCATACCAACATGTTCTTCATGTTAATCCATTCCAAACTGAGTGTGCACACCAGGAAATACAAGGTTACAGAGTTAACAGTTCTTAATATTTCATGAGTATCAATCCTCAATGGATCCCAAACCATAGCACTTTACTAAAAAAAAAAGGAGGATGCCACAGGCTTTTCCATGCCTCTGTATGGTTTATCACTTGGTTATCTCATTCAGCATTCCCCATACATAAATATGCATTTAATTATCATGTGATAAAAATAATTAATATGTTAAAGGATGATGCTTTGAAACAGTTTAAATTATCACTGCTCATTGCACTAAGCCTAGCCTTACTGTATGGTTTAATACAGTGATCCATTTGTACTCCATAATTTATGTCTAATTTTTAATATCACCACCTCTAAAAGATCCATATACCAACTCTAGAAACATGAGCATAAAGTAATGTGCATATCTGTCTTCAGTTAAATGTCTACTGAAAGTATTGACTACCTCTGTTCTGTACACCCTCTACAAATGTTCCAGTATTCTATCCTTTATTTTTTGATTTGTTTTGTCTACATAAAAGGATGCACAGCATTAGAAGCTATATAAACAACATTTGTAGATTCACACGCTCCATAAAAATTAAATTTAAATGTTTTTGAGCATGTAGATGATAGCTCATTAATAATATTTCTATGAGCAGTACATTTAGTGCATGGGGAAGTTCCCTTAATTTCAGTAACTCTTACATTAATGTTTACACCGAATGTATTATTGCCAGAGGAGCAGCATTACTGATTCAAATACTTCTTGTTTCTGAAAGTAAGCTTTGGTGTGTCACATATAATAATTGAAATAACTGGGATACTAGTCAAAACTACCCAGTTTCTTTTCATTATGTCAAAAATGAGAGTATTTCTACCATAAGTTAAAGGGATAGGTGTTGATTGATCAGCATCACTATTAGTGAGTGTTGAATGATCAAACAATAATGAGCCAAAAACTTTTGCTGAACCTCAAGCCCTCTTGATCCCCTAATATGGCGAACTCCCCCACCACCACCAAACATAAATATACCCTCTCCAAGATTAGTCAACAGTGGAGAGAAAAAAAGACTCCATTGTTGGTAAACATTGTTTCGGTCACTTGTTTTTCACTTGTTCAGGTCTTGATAATAGTGCTGTCAACTGGATGACTGGGACCCAGTCAAAGTTACCCAAGATTCATGATGGAATTTTTTTTTCTGTAATTATTCATTCTCCACCAAAATAATATTGGCTTCTATCACATCTCATTTGAAACACTGCTTCTTTACATATCTCAGTTTATCCTGATCATATCACATGTCTATGAAATTAACACCTTTCTCAACTTCAGCAGTTAAGCTACCTCATTTGTTGCTGGTACATGTTAGATAGTTACTCACTTTGAATTCATTGTGATAACTCTTAATCTGGAGACCTCCTAATGCCTCAAGATTGATTGTGATATCTAAATTATTGTACACGTATGGTGTATAGTTAGCTGTAAATGTTAAAACATCTATGACATATTCATTTATGTTATAAAGTTTTCTAAAATTTGTCCATCTGCTGACCACATAAAAAGATGCCATCTTCAAATCTGGCATAAAATAATACATTAACTGTTTGACCATGGAAATCAGATCTGTGCTCCGATTCTAATAAGACTATGTTATCTTAACTTCTGTTTCCTGTGAAAATATTTCATTCCAAAAGAACATAACATTGTTTCTAATACAATTTCGAAATGTATGCATAGCATGTTAACCCTAATATTTAACATCTCTCTTTTTTGTCAGATATTATGTCCACTCCTTGTAAATTCAGCATTACAGTAAACAATGCATGTCTCTTTCAGCTTTTCCCGGTTAGGGGTCGCCACAGCAGAACTCCGGTCTGCTAATGATTGGCAGTGGATTTTTTATGGTGCCGCATTGCCAGCCTGACGCCCAACCTTCAAAGAAGGCACACCCATTCACACACGCACCTACCTGCATGTCTTTAACGTCACTCAACCGCGGAGGACATGCAGACTCAACAAAGAAGGCGGTCCAGCCGAAAATCGAATGGGAGAACCTCTTGCTGTGAGGCGACATTGCTAACCGCTGTACCACTGCGACCACAGTAAATGATGCATGCCCATCAATAATAATCCTTATACATTAATTAGAAATGGAACCAAAATATCAGACAGCTGATTTTGTTAAAAAAAATCTTTTGAGCTTTTAACTACTTTTTTCTTGCAATAAAAACAGGTGTAATTTCTTATCTAAGTAAATAGATGAGGGTTCTGTGAACCATCTTTTTAGTCATTTCTACATTTTGTAGTGGGGACTGTACCATGCTTATTTGAATCTTATGTACTTGAAGATCAGCAGTAATTTAGAATCACAGACATAAAAATTCTCCAAAAGTTCAGTAGCGATCCACTCATTCATGAAAGTCATATAAATTTGTCAACTGAAGTCTTTATCTAACATCTTTATTCATTAATAAACAAGTCTGATCATCTTGAATCATTATGTACATATTAAAATAATACAATCCAAAGTCAAGCACCATTACACTTCCTTTTTTGTCAAGCAGTTTTGATTATTATACTAATATCATGTAATCAATTCTCTAAATCTACAATTTCTTCTGTGGACAAATTCTAAAATTTCTTACAACTGATCTTTATTTATTTACAATGTGTTGACCAGGATAGTCCCACTAGGCCAACATTCTCTTTATAGAGGAGAGCTGAAGTGGTGCTCATACTGACAAGTTGAAATTTGGCCGGAGCATTGGTGAACTTCCCCTATTCTTTTCGTTATGTGCTATAAGATCCTTCACATCCAATCAAGCTACTACAAACTCAGACAGATGGCATCTCAATTTAATTTCTAACCCAAAAGATGCCACATTCAGGAGTGCAGCATCTCCTGCCTCTTATATCGCACTGAGGTGTAAGTATTGGAAAATTAACCCAACTACCTGATTTGGTAATGGAACCCACAGCCTTCTGCACTAAAGGAAATTGTGATACCTGTCGGTGTACACTGAAGGAATAAATGACTCTCTACCTCTTGTTCTCTGCACAATGGAAAAAAAAAACAGAATAATGAACGGATTGAAGGTTAACATGCCCTAGAAGATAAGCAGTCACTATGTAAGATCTAATAAGACTCCCTATAAATAAGGGACAGCAAATCAAAGGTTGATTGAGCTGATGTAATGAAAAGGATGAAATGCACAAACCATTTAATGTGAGGAAGGGCATGAAATAGATTCTCTTAGTTCTTTCTGAATGAGAAAATGGTTTCACATCCCTTTGAGAAGTAGAGAGTGTTCTTGCCCCAAAAGCTCTGAGGAGACTGACAAGAACTCTAGCAGATCTCCATATGGGAAAGTGCATGACAGCTACTATGTATGGCAATTTGAGATTGTGCCCAGAATCTGTGAGTCTATAGTGAAAGTTCTCAAAGGTAGGTCAAACTCAACAAATGGGCTTCTCACATGCAATCCTGAGAGTAGTAAGGACTACTAAAGACGCCATTGCAGAGTCTGACTCTAAGAAGATTTTGGAGGGGTTACTGGTTGGGGGAAAAAGGCTGCCTATGATTATTTAAATACCCTCTTCTGTCTGTCTGTGTGCTTTTTCCTAGAGTGCCTAGATGGCCTGGAAAAAGAGTTGAAGCACGGTGGGTATCATAATAACTATTTCCTCTTCTGCAGGTCAGTTCTAAGATCCTGAAAAGCTTGCTCAAAGATAGCTCCAAAAGGAAATAGAAATGAAGAATAGCCTGCTTAATTTCATTCTTGAAAGGGGAAGGGGGCTGAGATACACCATCTATGGTAGGCATATCCCAAATGGTGCTGACTTGTCTATATTATTAATGTAATAAAAAATACAGGTTTAGAGAAGCCCACTGAGAGAACTGTCATAGGGATCTTAACCAGAGAGTCATTGACACCACAGTCATGGATTTATGCAACCTTCTGTTGACCCTCACCTACAAGGAAGATCTGGAGCCCGGAACTAGAATAAATCAGACAGGTGACTAAGGAGAGTAGCCTTTTGTCCAGCCTGTCCAAAGTTTTGTATGCTTTATCCAGCAGCAACATGGAAAGATATCATGTTTATGTCAGAGGCTCTGGTACCTATGCGAGGCTGAAATATCATTCAGGAGTCTGCCATAAGATGCATCCCTGGAATCAGCCTTCTTATGAAATGTAGAATCAAAAGATCAATGCTAACAGGCTGCAAAGATGGCACACTTATGAGAGGTTCTAGCAAGAGAATGACCCAGCTGTCTTCAGCCTTCATACAAAAATACTAGTTTAGCCTATATTATGATGAAGGCATAAGGCAAAAGAACAGCCCCAAGTGCATGCCTTGAGTCTGACAGCTTCCTCAGAGGAAGGGTCATTGTGGGGTGCAGTATAGAGAAGAAGCTTCACTGTCTTTACCTGTTTCTAGAACAGGGACCTCAATCATCAATGAATCCTCCATGCAGATGAACATGGAGTGTGTAAGAAAAGCAATTCCAAGATAAGCCTACTTGTGTTTTATTCTGCAGTCACCTGATGTGTCACATAATATGACAGCAGCAGGCTGACACTGGATGATGACCAATAGACACCAAGTATATAGGGAAAAGAACAAGAAAGGTAGTGCCAAACCATTTAAGAACCTGGTAGCAAATTATATTACCTAAGGGTGCACTCTTATTCGTAGTCATGTTCCATCATGCACTCTGATGTCCATTTCTTCAAGAATGATTACTGGTTCACCAAGAAGGGGAAAGATGGGCAATCCCTAAACTCTCACTGGCAAAGTTGTAGCTTATGAGGAGGTGACAGTCTAGGCAATCAGAGCACAATTTAACAACAGATTAATCAACAGGGCATTAAAGATCAAGACTTACACTAACAGGGTTAGCCTACCATCTGTACGTGCTTGGGGCTTGCGATGCTTTGCCCCTTGAATTATCAACCAGAAGTGCCAGGAGAATGCTTTTTCTTCTTCTGTTTTCTGTGCTTCTGGCTGATGGCTGCCATGAGTTTGATTCAATGAGTTACCACACTTGCTGAGGCAGACGTCCCAAACTGTAAAGGGAATACCTCTCAACCTCTTAACACAAGAAATCTGGACAAAGCCTAAACTAATAAGGAGAAAAAGACCCAAAATAGGGACAGATTTTAAATGCTGTTCTTATAAACTTAAAAAGTTGCTAGAATTATGGAGTTTTATTAGCATGCATTTCCCAAAGGATAAGAAGTCTGAAACTCAAATGTTTGTCATTATTTAGTGGCTTCAATCCATAGTGATTTGCCAGAAAACTACAAATTTTATGCTGAACGGAAGAAAAAAAATCTGGACATTCTGCAAAAATGTGACAGTTGAGAGGTATGGTAAAGGGTTGAGGGCACCCAAGTAGAGTATGCAATCACTGCACTGACTGCCTTTCATTATTGCCATACTTTAGGCAGTTACATAGGCTTCATGTTTTTCATGATTTCTTCTGCAAGTATCTGGGTTAAAGCAGCAGCACTTTATAGTTTATATTTAATTTGAGTGAGTGGGATTCTTGTTTGTGCCATTCTATCATAAAATTCAAACTGGACAAGTGGCAGAAAAGAAATGTAGAATGTGGGATTGTTCATACCCCCTATACTAGAAATAATTTATGAGTTCAAGTAATATGTACTTCAGTCTCATATACTTCCTGATGGCTGTCTATAAAAGCAACTGTCATTGATATGGGTAACACAATAAAAGAGCATTTTACATCAACATATTCAAGATTTCTTGACTCAAACACAAAGACAAAATTTCAGCTGCAAGCACATGAAACCTAAGCAAGTGGAGGACAGGGATGTGTACTTCAACCCAATATGCTGATGACCACCATGAGGGAAGACAGAGAATGCTGGAACATTTTGCTAAGAGAGAGTCATCAGAACCTGAGATAACATTGTAATGGGACCTATCAGAATTAAAAATAAGCCTCTATGTATGATTGCTGAGAGTATATGTATGGAATTGTCTCCAAATATATTTTTCTATACCCAGCAACATAGTTAAAATACTCCCAAGCAGTACTTTATAATAATGATATACAATTCTATAAATAACCATAAATGAGATCTATATTTATTTAACACTGACAATGTTACAAGAGTTAATTTTTTTTTGGCATCCCTAAACTTATTCCAAAGTTATGGTTAGGACATTTTCTTGGTTGCTAGTCAAAACAATTAGTATCCATTAAATTTTTCTTTGTTGTCCAGGTTGTGCAACTAGGCTAATAACTTATTTTTAAGGGGATGCCCAAGATGGTATTTATATGAAATATGACCATTTTCAGTTGAATTGGTTACGTATCTTTTGTCTGTTTTTCCTGTTTACTATTATGATGGCATGTGTATTGGGGTTGGGGTGGGGGTTACCCAAAAAAATCACCTTAAAAAGTTTGTGTAAATGCTAAATCATGCTCTATTTTGCCAAAACAGCATTCAAATGAAACTTCTTTATTAAACTCCTTAGGCTTACCCCATCTAGACACGCAAGATCTGCAGCAGTTTTAAAATATTATTGTACAATATATTTGCAATATATATATATATATATATATATATATATATATATATATATATATATATATATATATATATATATATATATATATATATATAGTGGAACTTCTTCTATCACAGCTATTAAAAATTGTCTTAAATTTTGTTGCACATATTTTTTTTTTCATTTTCCAAGCTACCTAACCTTACATGTACTCCTCTGTGTTTAATAAGCCCCTGGCATTAGATGATGCTGTAAATGAATTCAGTGCATCTTAAATCATCATTAAATTCAGGACATCCTAAATATCTTAAATAGCCTAGCACCACCTTGAAGGAAGAGAAACTAAAAACCAATAATGCAATCTAACTCTCCAAAAAGAGAAGAATGCTAATGGAGAACAGAGAAAAAGTGTGGAGGATTGGCAAAAATATGAAACACCACACTATCTTGAGAACTTCAGAATGCTCCACAACTGTACAATAAAGCAAATAAAAGAAAATGAAAAAAGGTAGTATAACAACATTTAAAACAAAAGTAGGCACAACCTTAAAAAAGTCGTTAGCCATTAAAGAAATCTGACATCCTTGCAAAAACGGAAAAAACACACAAGTGATATCAGGCAAGGTGCTTCTTAAGAAAAAAGCCAAGATACTGTAGTAGACAAAAGAAGCACTCCACGGCTGGCACAGCACAAATAATTTATTAAGCAGACAACTGGTTAGCGCTTTCACGTTCAGTTACAACGTTTCATCAGACCTCAAAGATACAATCCCATCATGCCTTTATATACTTTTAAAAACTCATTAATCAATTAGTAATAATAATAATCAATTATAATCAATGAGGGATATAATAAATTTAAAAACCTGAAAATAAAAAAAAATATTAAAAAAAATAACAAGCGTAATCCTAACTATATAAATCAAAAACTATTTTAATTTATGTATATAAATAAAATATATGTCATAATTAATAATTAGAAGCAATAAATAAATATTGTGCATAGTATATTATAACAATTTATATAAAAACATGAAATTGTATTACTTGTATGTATAAAACCATCTATTCTCTGTCTAATATATATAGAAAGGATGAGATAGAATAAATCACATAAATAATGTCATCTCCATAAAGAAATGAAGTGTGTGTTTATAATGCCTAGCCTAAAGTTAGATCACTGGAATTCATCATAGCATAAACATTTTAGTATATTCATCTTGTCAATATGATGTATATATTTGCACAAAAATTAAAATTAAAATTAAAATTAAAATTCAGGCTTGGAATATGTCAAATCAATGCTTGTATAAGCAGCCATAAGGAATGGTTTCAATTAAACTTTTTCACTAAGACCATGTCGCGTATGAGGCCGGAGTCTGATGATGCATGTATTCTCTTTTATAATTTTTAATGTTGCCTAATCTATCAGTTCTCATAATTAATTCCAATACCATGAACTTAAATCTATGTTTTGTTCCTTTCATAATAACATGTTTCACTAAAGCATTATTCTCATTTTCTTTGTTGATAGCGTAAACATGTTCCCTGACTCTTTCGGGTTCTGTTTGTTTTCCTATGTAAAATGAGGAACAACATTGACATTGTGCTATATATACAAGGTCCCTACTTCTGCAGTCTGCATATTTATCAAAATTAATTTTCTTCCCATTGTCCGGATGTATAAATTCGTTGCCATTTAGCATGAAACTACATTGATTGCAGTTTCTGCAGGCAAAGGTCCCTTATTGACTGTGGAATATTGTCACTGTTGTGGTCATTTTGCTCATAGCAAAGTATCCTTTTTAGGGATTTCATGTTTTTGTAAGTGATGTTAGGCCTATCACCAGCTATTTCCTTGATTCGATCATCTATCATAAGTAACGGCCAATTCTTGTTTATTATTTCTCTTATTTGATTGATTTTGTTGGTGTATGGTATAACTAATCGTGTGTGCATGTTTTTTGTGGTCTCATTTGAATTTCCCTTTTCTCTATTTCCATGCCTATGAAGGTAAGGTTTTCCTTTTCCTTTTCTAGATTGGTCACTTTCGATGATGACTTTTTCAACCTTAGCTTTATCATATCCTCTCATTACAAAGTTCTTCTTCAATATTTTCTGTTGTTCTTTATGTCTTGTTTCATCTGTCACCAGTCTGGAGACCCGTAGTGACTGGTTCTTAACTATGTTGGGGAAGATATGTGTGGGATGCATGCTCTCTTTATGTAATAGATTATTCCTCCAACATTCCTTCCTGTATAGATCTGTATCAATTCTCATTCCAGTCTTTGTAATTCGTACATCTAGGAAATCAATGTTATCAGTTGATGAGATATGTTCAAAATTCAGAAAATCTGTTGTTCCATTGATGTAGATGACAAACTCATTTAGCATGTCCGTAGTATCATCCCAAATGAGAAAAATATCATCAACAAAACGTTTATAAAATTGTATGTTCTCTGAATATGGATTGTTTCTTTGTATATAGGTCTCCTCCCAGTATGCCATCACTAGATTAGCATATGAGTTGGCTACTGGTGTTCATTTGCTGTTCCCTTTTTCTGTAAATAATATTTCCCATTATATGTAAATACATTATTCTCTAGGATTATTTCTAGTATCATCATGTATCTTATTACTAGGTTACTTGGAATGCCCTTTTGAATGAGGAGTAATCTAACATAGTCTATCCCTATGCTGTTGGGAATGCATGTGAAAAGGGATGTAACATCTAGTGTTACCAAAATATCTTTCTCAACATTAGTGTTGTTGTCAATGTATTCTGCATATTCATGTAAAAATTCTTCAGTATCCTTTAATATAGATCTGGTTTCATTTAACATAGGTTTTAACTGTTTCTCTAAATATATAGAGAGGCTCTGTGGCCACCCTCCCTGAGACAATAGGTCTCATGGGTGGATCATCAAGTTTTTGTGTACTTTGGGTAACCCTCTGTAAGTGGGTATCAATGGTTCTTTAACCAAAAAATACAAATATAAATCATTGTCAATTATACCACACAATAACATATCATATAACATTTCTTGTACATTTCTTATTACTTTGTTCAAGGATGCACCATTCAAGATTTCATATGTACCATTGTCATCTAACAGCTCATTCATTTCATAACATACATATCCTTGTCCATTATTACTACTGAACCACCCTTGTCTGCTTGTCTAATAACAATGTCATTATTCAGTTGTAATTTTTTCATTGCTTCATTTTCATCTTTGCTTAAATTATAATATTCTAATTTATCATGTTTGGCATAATTATTAATTAGATCATTCTCACATGATTTTTCAAAAGCTTCTATAATGTGGTTAGATGGTGGTATAAACGTAGATGGTTTCTTATAGACATTATTACATAAATGTACACTATTATCATCATTGCCAAAAAACAATTTAAGATTCAAATTCCTAGTGAACATTTTCATGTCTATTATGATGTCAGCGACATCAGCATGTTTAGATGGAATAAAGGATAAGCCTTTATTCAGCAAAGAGCTCTCAGTCTCACTTAAAGCATACCTTGAAATGTTAATACTCAGTCCTTCTGTATCGAGCGGAGTACCTTCTTCTGAAACTCGTGTATTTCTTTGGAGCCTTTCCGTTTTTTGGTGTTCATAGGTTTCTGCCAAATTCTTCGTTCGGTGTTCTTTATTGGATAAGGAAAAGGATGCACCCCTTCCAGTTCAAATAAAACATCTTCCTGTAGAGATACGCATCCATTTGCGGTCATTTTATTTCTATTCTTTCCATTGAATAACTGGTGTTGAGTCTATAAAGTATATAAAGGCATGATGGGATTGTATCTTTGAGGTCTGAAGAAACGTTGTAACTGAACGTGAAAGCGCTAACCAGTTGTCTGCTTAATAAATTATTTGTGCTGTGCCAGCCGTGGAGTGCTTCTTTTGTCTACTACAGTATCTTGGCTTTTTTTCTTAAGAAGCACCTTGCCTGATATCACTTGTGTGTTTTTTTCGATATTGCGTTATTCCTGTGTTATCAGGACATGGCAACTGGCACTATGGAGAATATAAATGGGATATCTGACGAAACGGAGACTACATCTTCCATTTTCAGTAAGATGTTGACTTTTGACAATAATCCGTTGCTTAAACTAACTAAAAATGATCTTACAATGGAAGGAGTGAAACGGGTTAATGTCCCGCGTAACATGGAGGTGCTTCAACTCACAAGAAAATTGGAGAACAACTTTCACAAATTAAAGAATACGCAATGGCAGAGGCAGCACATGGAAGCATGCCTCTGCTTCAAGGTAATACCAAGGGGATTGCGGGTTTTGAAAATGCCGACTTTCGGCAATACCTACCTGGAACTTCTAATCAAATGGCAAAGGCTGAATATCGAAACAAGCTATGGATATATCAAACTATTGATTGAACAGTATCAATCAATAGAACACAATCTAAAAAAAGAAATACAGACATTAGAAACCAAGCTTAAAAACGTTCTAAAACATGAAGACATGATAGTTTTTCACAATGATCTAACTACAACTCTCTCATTGTTAGATCACAAGTTGCTACAAGATAAAAAGAAAAAGCTAGAAAGGGATTACAATGATTTCACTAAAGGACAGGTCTTCTCTTGGCCGAGGGACTTTGTGCGACAAGATATTAACAACATCAACACCAACAAAGAAAATCATTTTAATAAAAAAGAAATGCCCATTCGTGATTCATATGCAGATGTCTCCGCACGCAGCACTGCGCATGTCACATCCAACCCGGAAGCTTTGATGAAAGTTACAACCATAGTTCCAGACGCCTTGACATCACAGGATCACGTAACTATCAACAAGGAACGGTTGATTTCCAGATTAAGGCAGGAGACAGCCATTATCCACGCGACTCGTGGAGAGGTGAATACTGACCAGAGGAAGCGTTCAGATGAAAGGGATGAGGAAAATCAACCCACAACAGTTGAAAACTGCCAAGCGGCAGGCTCTGCAACAAACGAGACTCAACACCAGTTATTCAATGGAAACAATAGAAATAAAACGACCGCAAATGGATGCGTATCTCTACAGGAAGATGTTTTATTTGAACTGGAAGGGGAACATCCTTTTCCTTATCCAATAAAGAACACCGAACGAAGAGTTTGGCAGAAACCTATGAACACCAAAAAACGGAAAGGCTCCGAAGAAATACACGAGTTTCAGAAGAAGGTACTCTGCTCGATACAGAAGGACTGACTATTAACATTTCAAGGTATGCTTTAAGTGAGACTGAGAGCTCTTTGTTGAATAAAGGCTTATCCTTTATTCCATCTAAACATGCTGATGTCGCTGACATCATAATAGACATGAAAATGTTCACTAGGAATTTGAATCTTAAATTGTTTTTTGGCAATGATGATAATAGTGTACATTTATGTAATAATGTCTATAAGAAACCATCTACGTTTATACCACCATCTAACCACATTATAGAAGCTTTTGAAAAATCATGTGAGAATGATCTAATTAATAATTATGCCAAACATGATAAATTAGAATATTATAATTTAAGCAAAGATGAAAATGAAGCAATGAAAAAATTACAACTGAATAATGACATTGTTATTAGACAAGCAGACAAGGGTGGTTCAGTAGTAATAATGGACAAGGATATGTATGTTATGAAAATGAATGAGCTGTTAGATGACAATGGTACATATGAAATCTTGAATGGTGCATCCTTGAACAAAGTAATAAGAAATGTACAAGAAATGTTATATGATATGTTATTGTGTGGTATAATTGACAATGATTTATATTTGTATTTTTTGGTTAAAGAACCATTGATACCCACTTATAGAGGGTTACCCAAAGTACACAAAAACTTGTATGATCCACCCATGAGACCTATTGTCTCAGGGAGGGGGTGGGCCACAGAGCCTCTCTCTGTATATTTAGAGAAACAGTTAAAACCTATGTTAAATGAAACCAGATCTATATTAAAGGATACTGAAGAATTTTTACATGAATATGCAGAATACATTGACAACAACACTAATGTTGAGAAAGATATTTTGGTAACACTAGATGTTACATCCCTTTTCACATGCATTCCCAACAGCATAGGGATAGACTATGTTAGATTACTCCTCATTCAAAAGGGCATTCCAAGTAACCTAGTAATAAGATACATGATGATACTAGAAATAATCCTAGAGAATAATGTATTTACATATAATGGGAAATATTATTTACAGAAAAAGGGAACAGCAATGGGAACACCAGTAGCCAACTCATATGCTAATCTAGTGATGGCATACTGGGAGGAGACCTATATACAAAGAAACAATCCATATTCAGAGAACATAAAATTTTATAAACGTTTTGTTGATGATATTTTTCTCATTTGGGATGATACTACAGACATGCTAAATGAGTTTGTCATCTACATCAATGGAACAACAGATTTTCTGAATTTTTAACATATCTCATCAACTGATAACATTGATTTCCTAGATGTACGAATTACAAAGACTGGAATGAGAATTGATACAGATCTATACAGGAAGGAATGTTGGAGGAATAATCTATTACATAAAGAGAGCATGCATCCCACACATATCTTCCCCAACATAGTTAAGAACCAGTCACTACGGGTCTCCAGACTGGTGACAGATGAAACAAGACATAAAGAACAACAAAAAATACTGAAGAAGAACTTTGTAATGAGTGGATATGATAAAGCTAAGGTTGAAAAAGTCATCATCGAAAGTGACCAATCTAGAAAAGGAAAAGGAAAACCTTACCTTCATAGGCATGGAAATAGAGAAAAGGGAAATTCAAATGAGACCACAAAAAACACGCACACACGATTAGTTATACCATACACCAACAAAAACAATCAAATAAGAGAAATAATAAACAAGAATTGGCCGTTACTTATGATAGATGATCGAATCAAGGAAATAGCTGGTGATAGGCCTAACATCACTTACAAAAACATGAAATCCCTAAAAAGGATACTTTGCTATGAGCAAAATGACCACAACAGTGACAATATTCCACAGTCAATAAGAAAAGGGGCCTTTGCCTGCAGAAACTGCAATCAATGTAGTTTCATGCTAAATGGCAACGAATTTATACATCCGGACAATGGGAAGAAAATTAATTTTGATAAATATGCAGACTGCAGAAGTAGGGACCTTGTATATATAGCACAATGTCAATGTTGTTCCTCATTTTACATAGGGAAAACAAACAGAACCCTACGAGAAAGAGTCAGAGAACATGTTTACGCTATCAACAAAGAAAATGAGAATAATGCTTTAGCGAAACATGTTATTATGAAAGGAACAAAACATAGATTTAAGTTCATGGTATTGGAATTAATTATGAGAACTGATAGATTAGGCAACATTAAAAATTATACCGAAGAAAAAGAGAATAAATGGATCATCAGACTCCAGGCCCATAAGGGACATGGTCTTAATGAAAAAGTTTCATTGAAACCATTCCTTATGGCTAAGCCATACAAACATTGATTTGACATATTCCAAGCCTGAATTTTAATTTTAATTTTAATTTTAATTTTTGTGCAAATATATACATCATATTGACAAGATGAATATACTATAATGTTTATGCTATGATGAATTCCAGTGATCTAACTTTAGGCTAGGCATTATAAACACACACTTCATTTCTTTATGGAGATGACATTATTTATGTGATTTATTTTATCTCATCCTTTCTATATGTATTAGACAGAGAATAGATGGTTTTATATACAAGTAATATAATTTCATGTTTTTATATAAATTGTTACAATATACTATGCACAATATTTATTTATTGCTTTTAAAGTATATCTTCTAATTATTAATTATGACATATATTTTATCTTAAGGATTTATATATAAAATTTTCAATTCTCTATTTATATACATAAATTAAAATAGTTTTTGATTTATATAGTTAGGATTTACGCTTGTATTTTAATATTTTTAATATTTTTAATATTGTTCAGGTTTAAATTTATTATATCCCTCTATACACTCTTTGCACTTTATAATTGATTATAATTGATTATTATTATTACTAATTGATTAATGAGTTTTTAAAAGTATATAAAGGCATGATGGGATTGTATCTTTGAGGTCTGAAGAAACGTTGTAACTGAACGTGAAAGCGCTAACCAGTTGTCTGCTTAATAAATTATTTGTGCTGTGCCAGCCGTGGAGTGCTTCTTTTGTCTACTACAGTATCCTTGCAAAAACTTATAACCCACCCTCAAAACTACAATATAATTCAACTCTCATTTCATAGATAGTATTGCATTCCTAATCAAGGATTTCCAGCATCTAATCCCAACTGTGCCCAACAGCCATATATTATTACATCTATTTATCCTTCAAACCTGTGCCCGTATCTTACAACTCCTTATCCCCGCTTATTTACCCACTTCCTTTCTTCAATCAATTTCTCTGCCCTGACTCTCTATCTAAATATAATATAACCTTGTTTTTTTTTTCTTCCATTTCATATTGTAATTCCTGTTTGTATCAAATGAACTTGCCTTTCATTTATCTAGCTTGGCTAAAATGTCTCTAAATATTAAAGCATTGTCATATAAGTTGTATCTGTTCCTAACCAATGTTTCACATTTTGTCTAATTCTGTATAATTATTTAAACTGTGCATGTTTTTGTATTATTTTTGAAGACTGTAAAATTATTGTTCTTAAAATGTTGTTGTAATACTTTGGAGCTTTTATACCCAGGCTCCAATGAAAATAGGCACCTACCCAGTCGGACTTTCCCGGTTATCAAATATAAATACATAAATAAAGAAAGAAATACATTATCCAATTAATATGTTAAGTTAAGTGATGATCTAGGTCTATCTAGGTAACGAAAGCAAACCTGTGTTGTCACCTGCCACATACGATTTAAAGGTATGCATGAAACATACTAACTATAGTATGTCACATAGGGAAACCACATTAAATATGATGCAAGCAGTGAGTGAATGGCCACTTGTAGGATATTTACAGAAACAGTATTACTTCTCACCACAAATAGTATGAATCAAGAATACAAAATAGTAATGCAGGTATTTTGCTAATTGTCATAATATGAGCTGAGGCTCATGTGCAAACAGCAATATTAATGGTGTATATTCAAACAGTAGCTAAATAATTAGCAGCAATATAAAAATGAAAATGAAGTAACAAAGAAAGAGTTTGGCTATGCAGTAGTCATGGTGCTAATCATAGAGAGGCATTTATATGTAAATATTCAGTACAACATTGCAAACACTAAGCAATGATAGACACAACATTAAAGAGTAGTTATGCAGCCAAGTTAACCAGCAGCATTGCACACTGCATTTCAGGACTGCACAAATAATTTAAAAACTAGAAATGCGGGGTGGCAAAGATAAAACCACATTACTAGATATTTTCTGAATGATCCAATGGTACAACAAATAATGGGTGCTATTCATAAATATTGCACACTATGGCAGCTAGCACCCAGGATTAAGGTTATGTGCTGTTAACTATCGTGCTTCACATAGTTCAGGGTTTGATTCCCTTAGCCTTTGTTTGGCAACTGTGTGACTGAGCAAGTCACCAAACAGTGCACCGGAATCACCCCTGGAAATGGAGATCTGAATCCAGGGGGCTTAAATAGTTAACAAATAAGTAAATAATTGGAATATGGCCGGTATACTGTAAAACAACATACCAAAACCCTTTGTAATTCATAAAGGAGGTACCATAGTGGGTTAAGACATGGAATGCAGTCATATCCCACTATGTAAACACAGTATTACATACATGGAGTACATATGTAAAAGACTCCAGGACTGTGCAATATTCACAAATATTACTACATGAGCACAGCAGCTCACTTACTTGCCCTGTTGATATGTTGCTCATTTAACTGAGCCAAACAGCAAAAGAAAGAAAGAAAGAAAGAAAGAAAGAAAGAAAGAAAGAAAGAAAGAAAGAAAGAAAGAAAGAAAGAAAGAAAAACTCCATTGTAGGGTAGGAAAAACTCTACTGGCAGCAGAGTTTTCTGTGGTGCTTGAAGCCAGTCTACCACAACCATAGTTGTTTCCAGACACAGTGATACTGTCAAGCTCTTGCCGTTGGGAACTCCCATGAAACTGGATCCCCTCAGTACCATAATATGTCAATGACCATAGCTCTATAGTCATAGCTAATGAATGACTCCTTTTTATGAGTCAGTCTGAGGTGACAACGGAGCATAGCTCAAATGGGAAAAGCAATTAAGCCAGGGACACCATACCTTGCTAAGTAACTATCACATAGCTACTTACCAAGGGAAGCTTGAGAAAAGACTACTGTGTCCTGGATTCTCCCTCCATCCCTATCAGAGACTGAGTATCAGGTAGGACCAGGAATGGAGACGGGGGCTGGGTGGAGTCTTAAGTGGGGACTGAAATTATCAGTCAGGTATCAGTAACTAGGACAAAGAAAGGTTAAGGAATAGCCAGTCAGGGTCTATATGCAAGATTTTTAACTGAATTTTGCCTCTTTTTACTTAATCTGATAAAATAGTCAGTGTTTTTGTCCCACAGTGAGACCATCTGGGCTAGGCCAATTTTGGGAAAGAGGTTCTACTGAGCATAGTTCGATCTATGTAGGTAAAGCCTAGTAGGAAAGGGCTCAGGTAGCCTGGAGGTTATGAATGCTTGAGAGTAAAGGGTGTTGGTATTAATCATATAGAGGCATTTTATATTTATTTTATATATGACTTAACCAGCAGGAATTTATATATGTAATTTCAGTTGCTTTGATGGTGAGTGACTGGTTAAAAAGATGGAGCAATGTACTGAAACCAAAAATAGCAAATCCACGTCAGCCCAAGAACCAAGATGGGGAAAGAATCCAAGTTTTTTGAACACACCAAGATAAAAATGCCAAATTGAGCATTTTCGTCTCTCACTGGAATTCCTCAGAACTTAATTTACAATAAAATCCTAGGCTCCTTATATGGCCCCCATAATGGTAAAACAATCAAAGTGCCAATTTATCAATTAACAAAATGGTAGAGTAAACTCATCATTGTTTAAGGAAACTCTGAAATGGTTCTTGTCCACATTAAACAGCACCAACAAATGCTTCATGTAACAAGAAGTAAATAAATGAATGAGAAACATAAATAAAAAGCATGATAAAAAAATGATAAAAAATGACAGGTGCACATAAAAGGTTAAATACATAAAAGTATGTTCTGTTTCTAAATACTTGTTACCCAATAACAACATGTTTAAATGAAGCAAAAAGGGGGGGGGGGTAACCTAACAAGTTGTAAATAAAACAAACACATTTTCAAAGTTCAGAGTTTGGCTGCTGTCATTCTCAACACTGAGTAGATGGGTACATGGTCATTCAGGCCTGGTTTTTGGGTGGCATCCAACCTAAGTTGCCAGAGGAGCTCTTTGTATTCCAACTTGTTCTCCCATGCCCCCCTCTGGCATCCTGTGGAACTATCTCTAATATCACAAAAGCAAATTTCTGAAAACGTGCACAAACAAGAGTGTCTATATAGAGCATTGTTCATATTTGGTTTCCTTACATCATATAAATGCTCATAAATTCTCCTTGCTAACTTCCTTTCTGTCTTTTCCTACATAGCACGAAAGGCAGTGATTGCACAATGCCATGTAGACCAACCCTGCTGAGCTACAATCTCCCCTTCTGAAATTAATTTTAGTTCCACAAACATTACCCAGGATAATCTCCTTGCAGCCCACAATGAATTGGCAGTAATTACAGCTGCCACACCTCGTAGTGCCTAGTTTTATTCCTTGTGTACCTTTCTCTAATCTTCCCTTGATATTGGGGTGAACCTTGTAAGTAAAGGTAGGTTTGCTACCAAGGTGCATGTAAAGTTCTTCGTCAGTTTTGAGTAGATCCCAATTCTGGTTAATTATTTGCTTCACCTTACTGGAGAGGTTGTCAAATGTAATAATTATCCCTTAATGAAACTTATCTTCCTTAAAGTCAGTGGAAGATTCCTTGTTTTTCAATAAATCAAGTTTGCCCAGAATACATTTAAATCTTGTGTCACTCTTTTCCTCTACTTGTGTCCTCAGCAACCTCAGAAGGTCCACTGGGTACCCTGCCCCCCAACTAAAAACATCAACATCATTCTGTCAAGCTCCGTTTCCAAGAGTTTCTCATCTGAGACCATCCTTGCCACCCTTATGTACTGCACCTGGCAAACCTGGCAAACCACCAACTTTAAGGAAGATAAATTTCATCAAGGGATGATTATTACATTTGACAACCTCTCCAGTAAGGTGAAGCAAATAATTAACCAGAATTGGGCTATACGCAAAATTGATGAGGAACGCACCTTGGTGGCAAACCTACCTTTATTTACAAGATTCACCCTAATATTAAGGGAAGATTAGAGAAATGTACACAAGGAATACAACTAGGCACCATGAGGTGTGGCAGCTGTGATTACTGCCAATTCATTGTGGGCTGCAAGGAGATTATCCTGGGTAATATTTGTGGAACTAAAATTAATTTCAGAAGGGGAGATTGTAGCTCAGCAGGGTTGGTCTACATGGCATTATGCAATCACTGCCTTTCGTGCTATGTAGGAAAAGACAGAAAGGAAGTTAGCAAAGAGAATTTATGAGCATTTATATGATGTAAGGAAACCAAATATGAACAATGCTCTATATAGACACTCTCTTGCTTGTGCAGGTTTTCAGACATTTGTTTTTGGGATATTAGAGATAGTTCCACAGGATGCCAGAGGGGGGCATGGGAGAACAAGTTGGAATACAAAGAGCTTCTCTGGCAACTTAGGTTGGATGCCACCCAAAAACCAGGCCTGAATGACCATGTACCCATCTACCCAGTGTTGAGAATGACAGCAGCCAAACTCTGAACTTTCTTTGAAAAATTATTTATTTACAGCTTGTTAGGTCACCCCCCCCCCCACCACCTTTTGTTTTGCTTCATTTACACATGTTGTTATTGGGTAACAAGTATTTAGAAACAGAAGATACTTTTAGGCATTTAACCTTTTATGTGCACCTGTCATTTTTTTATAATTTTTTATCATGCTTTTTATTTATGTTTCTCATTCATTTATTTACTTCTTGTTACATGAAGCATTTGTTGGTGCTGTTTGAATGTGAACAAGAACAGTTTCAGCATTTCCTTAAACAATGATGAGTTTACTCTACCATTTTGTTAATTGATAAATTGGCACTTTGATTGTTTTACCATTACGAGGACCATATAAGGAGCCTAGGATTTTATTGTAAATTAAGTTCTGAGGAAGTCCAGTGAGGGACGAAAGCACTCAACTTGGCATTTTTATCTTGGTGTGTTCAAATAAACTTGGATTCTTTCCCCATCTTGGTTTTTGGGCTGACTTGGATTTGTTATTTTTGGTTCCTGTGTGATTCTTCCACATTTTGACACACTCCTTTTGGTTGTTAACAATGTACTAAAGAAAAAATGGATGGATTTATAGGTGCGGCTTTGCTTACTCAATGTAGGATTTTAGCAAATTATAGAGAATCAAATGCTGAAAATAATATGTTCAAGAAAATGAAGAGAAGCAGCAGTTTTTATTTCGAGCAAAGGAGTTTTCAATTTGCTTTAGCAGCTATAGTAAGCTGTGGGCTGGTGATGATGTCAATGATGCATATAAGGTTAATTTCTGAAGAGCAAAAAAAGATAGCTTGTTCCTCATAGAATGAGTACAGCTTTCAAGAAGATAAAGTATGTGCTTCTGGTCTTGTAGTGAGCCTAGATAATGGAAGTACAATTACTATAAAACGTGGGCTAATCCGGTAGAATGTGATGCATTGATGGTCAATAAAAGTACTTTTAACCTCACTGTTAGGAGTTTCAGTCTATGACATTTAGTGTATGAAAAAATTACTGTGGGAAACAAGTTTTGCTTCTGGATTTTACACCAACATTGAACAGCATGCCCTGCTGTATGTAAGCCAGGCCCCAAGTCTGTAGGGGAGGGATGTTAAAGATGAAAGAGAGGTCTGAGGTTGGTAGCTGGGGTAATCATGTTGACTTGTTTATATTAAAGGTTGCTTAACTCTTATCTGCTTAGGTTCAATGCAAGATTTTGATTTATTTTGCTGGTTATTGCCCCTCACCGCCATGTAGTTCTCTTGTTATTACTTGCATTGGAACCATGTTTTCACTTAGGCTAAACAATAAGACAAAGAATAAAAAGCTGGAGCTAAATATTTTTTGTCAGTGGTGCAACAGGCAGCACACTCACCTTTAGTGCTGGGATACCAAAAAACTGCGTTCTATTCCCACTCCAGGTGAATGGATTGCAGACACCGCAGTGCAGCATTAGGGGATGGTGCCATATTGAGTGTACCAACCTTTGGATGATTCATTAAAACTGAGGACCATCTGCCTGAGTTGGTGGTAGTTCAGGTAGATGTAAAAGACCCACAGCATCTATGAAAAAAGAGCAAAACAAGTTCCCTGATACCCTGGTCAAATTTCTCCTAGCAGTATAAGTACCACCTTGGGTGTCCCCTGAAAGAGTTCACTAGCTTAGTGAGACTAACTCAGTCAACAAAGGGTAGATAGATAAATAAATCAATAATGTTAACCATCCCACTAGCTAGCTACTTTAATTCATTAACACCTCAGACATTTGGAATGTCACACTTCTAGCACCTTGGACAGATCCTTACATTCAGTAGCATTTTGTGGTAAGCCAAACAAATGTAAATACCTGAAGCACAGTAAATGCTACTAAAATGACATCAGTAAAAGGAGTTATTTACACTGAAAATAGTCAGTGCATTAAATCTTTCCTTCAGTATTTTAATATATTATAATGCATGCAAACAAGAATTATATTTTTCTCCAAAGTTTCACAGACAACTTTTCTTATCTTGGAAAATGTGCAACCTAGGCATATAGTATCAGAAAACTTTTATTCAGACATACTAGAGCTTTCATATGACTGCAAGAAATTCCCCTATGGTAGTTTATTCTGATGTTTACAGAAATTTTAAATGTATGCTTATTTGAATAATTAGCAATATAAATAATACTATCTTTCACAGCGTGCATCTTGAATGCAAATATCAATGGCAGTTTTCTTCAGCATCATATAAGGTTTTAACCAATGCCACAGCATTGTTTGTAAAGCACATGGCTTTGGAAATTATTACTGCATGTATGGAAATATAGTGTATGTTTGTAATTACTAACAAATGACTAGCAGTATAGTCAGTGTTGTGTATATTATACAATATATTTTTCTGTCTCCCACATTGACTTTTCGAAACTTGCCTTTCAATAACATGTAGCTCTGTCAATTATGAAAATATGAATTTAAATATGGAAATATAAATAACAAAGGGCAGACAGTAATAATACTTCCACGTTAGTATCATTTTATTACTTATATTTTACCCTTCTTATATTCCCTATTATTAGCCACTTATTTAAGGAATGGAACCTCAGAAATATCAGAACACCATAAGGAGCCATGGGTGTTAAATGTAAAATGTATAAAAAGAAAGATTGTAAAGACAGGATAAGTTAAAGGCAGTTGGTCTTGTGTGTTTCTGTTTTAATATGAACAAAGAATAGTGGTATTTATTGAAATGGTTAACTCCTGCTGGAATGTAAAAATAAAAAAAAGAAAGAAAGAAAAGTAACTGATACTACTGATATCTAGCTAGTGATTACTTTATTGATATTCACTGAACTGTGGTTGGATCATTGGAGGTTTAATTTGTTTTGTCAGCTAATTCTCTTCACTGTTATTTAGGATGTTTTGCTATTGTAATTGCTAGTTATTTAAGATATTTGTGTTATTAATCTTGATTATGTTTATAATTAAATAAGTAAAATGGAAAATGAAATTACATTGTTTATTTCACAGGTTATTTATATTTATTGCTGTTTGAATTAGACTAGAGTAGGAGCATAGATGATATTCTGCACTGGTGGCATGATTATTTTAATGAAGAGATTTGACTCAGGCCAGAATGCAGAGCAAGGAAGCATACATTTGATGATAAACGCACAGTTATGTTTTATTACAATTTCCACACTGCATATAATCTGGAGATGGAAGTTATCAGTAATAGTTAAAAAATTTAATGAATGCCAGAAACATGAGTTGATTCATATGTCATTCCTCTCTCAAGCAGAACATCTGCATTATGCTTGTGATCAATGTACCTAATGAATTGAATAATTTTATATATATACATATATATATATATATATATATATATATATATATATATATACATATATATATATATATACATATGGACTGTACATTGTTGGAGAGTAATATAATTGGAAAAGCCTAACTAAAAGAGTACTGTAAAACATTTATTTATGTGTATGCGCTTGTGTGTGTATATGAACTTGACAACTTGATAAACTGAGTTATGACTCATTGTAAAAGTGGAGACTCTTTCAGAATGATACATTAAAACCAGTGTTCTTAACAGAGAAAAGAAAACCACCTAGTATAAATCCAACACATCTAGACTAATGCTTAATGGGAAAATAAATCACAGTAACTAACCAGCTGTTGGAAGATTAGTAAAATCCAAATAAGAAAAACAAAAATATATAAATAAATTATCAGTCTGTTCGTGTGTGTTAGATGTCATGTTTAATAAATACATATGTGTGTGTGTGTGTGTGTGTGTGTGTGTGTGTGTGTGTGTGTGTGTGTGTGTGTATTTGGTTACAGCATACTTTGTCAAATGCACATTCTGTTGAAAGAGTATATTGCTGTCTTTTTAAATCTAAAGTTGCATTTGTCCATCCTCATTAATGTTTGTAACCCTAACTCTTCCACTGCCCCCAACCAAAACCTTGCGTAGTACCTTACAAAATAGTACCACTATTCAGACAAATTATATCTGAAGGCTTTGTTAGTTTTTTTTTTTCTTGAGTTAACTCAAAAGAGAACATCTGTTGTCTTTTGGTGATTGGTTTGGTTTTGGAATTTTCTAAATTTAGTATGCAAAATACACTAATTATATAAGTAGAAACCTTAAGTGGCCATAAACAATAGATAAGAGGTAGACTGTTTTATACACCAACATTGCAACATCAGCGAATAAATTAAAATACTTTTCATTTAAATATTTTAGCATCTACATTTGAACAGTCATTTCTATTACATAGTGGCTTTCTCCATCAAACAGAATATATGTTTCCAGTTTCATTCACAGTCACTCCATTTTACTATTACTATATATAGCAAAAATGTCCCCATCACATTTCCACTCTCATCTGAAGCAATACAGAATCGAATCTAGGTCTTCCATCATTCTCTCATGACCAAAATTCTCCAACAAGGAATACACTCAAATGTTCCTTTCTTAATCTTAGCAGCTTTAAAAACAAATCAGTACATTCCTGTATCAACCCCCCTGTCATTATCACCAAATCAAGGATGAAAGACAACTCTGCTTATTCATTATTGCATCCCATGTTACCGATATGCTTTAAATAGTAGTACTGGACGCATACCATTTGGTAGCACAATGATCTTTTATGAAACGCACCTACAGCTGGACATACATTCTCAAACCACAATCCCCTCAGAACATGATCTTAACTAGTTATCAGTGAAAATATCCCAATCCGAAAATAAAGACCTCTGTATCACAACAGCCTTCCTTCCATCATTTTCTTCCTTAATAAAAGAAAAGCATCTAATCAAATCCATATATATATATTTATATGTATAGGTATACTTCTTCTCTACAAAAAGCGAAAGTGCACTTAAACAAAAAAATTAATCTTGAGAGAGAAGAAGAGACTCAGATAGAAAATAGGTTAGATATTTCTCATGTGTTGAAGCAGGAACATTTGGCTGGGATGAAGAAATGCTTTATCAATTCATTCTGAATTTGGAATAAGTGCTGATTTCCTTAAAGCTGATGGGGAGACCATCACATGCCTATAGTAATGAGGAAATCATTCTATGTTGAGCAACTTATAAACAAGGGTACGGCATCTAGGTCTAAGGAAGTCATTGTTCCACTGTATTCAGCCTTCTTCAAGCCTATCATTGAGTATAATGTATCGCATGTCCCTTGTATTCAAATGAGACAGTGAGGCACTGTGATGGGTTCAAGTTGTTTATTGTATATAAACACATCAGGAGATGTGACTGGAACATGTATTTAAGCTAACTGACTTACTCCTTCAAACACACTCACATGTGTATCTCCATTCATGCCTGCATCCACTCTGACTTACTATGCAAAATGGCACTGATCTTGCACATGCTTAGCAACATATATACACATTCCATCTAGCTACAGAGGCTGACTAGGTACAATGCACAAAATGATCTACATCCCCCCTCTTCGATTTGTTCGACATGTAATAGGAGAACAAGATATTTTACACGTCAGATATCACATCAACATTTTAACAACAAATGAATTCAAGTCCAAGTCGCTGTGTATCAAAGAATGGGTCTGGAAATTCTACCCAATCTGGTCACATAAAAACTTTGACTGGGTTTAGCAACAAGGACAGTCTCTTGGGATTCTTTCTCAGTTGGAACTTCAGGGATTACATCTGGATTACTTGAAGAAAGTACACTGTCCTGTGGAATTTGAACAAGTGTAGAGTCACTCTGAGAAACAGAGTCTCTGGCACAGGCAATCTGCTGTGTCACTGGTTTGGAGACTGGTAATATGTGTCCTCAATTCCTTCTGAAATCCATTCCATCAGATTGCATGATGCAAGATCTCAATTCTTTGCAACTATTTTTGACAATTCCCACTCGGTCATATCCTTTAGATCTTTGCATTCTCACAATCTCTCTTTGTCTTAATGGTCTAAGAGGTTTGCTGGATTTATTATAGTACAACTTTTGTCACTGGCGTTTTTTCAAAAGTTGAGTCTTGACCATTCTGTTGTTCTTTGCATTTGGTATTAATAATTGTTTACTGATTGAAAGAGTCATTCTAGTCTGTCTGGACATCAATCTCTGAGCAGGTGAACCAACAAATTTTGTCGAGTAATGTTTCTGAGATTAAGTAGGTTAAAAAAAACATTGGTACCATCTCTCTTGGATTTCTCCAACAAACATTTCACACTTTGAACTGCACGCTCAGTTAATCCATTGGACTGTAGATACTCCAGACTACTATTAACATGGGCAAAGTCCTAAGACCCAGTAAAATTCTTGAACTGCTGAATTTTAAACTGTGCACCATTTTCAAAATGACTTTCTCTGGACTACCATGAACAGAAAAATGTCTCTTCAGTTTCATAATGTCAGTCCTGGATGTTAAGTTAGGAACAAGTTAAATTTCAAACCAATTTGAATAAGAGTCTACTAACAAACCAAAAGTAACCTTGGTCAAGGAAAAAAGAAACAGCAAAGGCAAAATAGCGTACTACTTTTTAATGAACGCTTTCGTCGAAAGACTTCATCAGAATAACACATTAGATTCTAAAAACACATTAAATACTAACTACTTCAAACAATTATCCAATTAAACAGTTAAACAATTAAAAACTGGTACATTATAACCTAAAGGCAAACTTCAGTTGAATAACTTCAGTTCAATGGTTTTATCAATACATAATTTACAGTTCCTTAAAAAACATTTAATGTTAATGGCATCGTTTAAGCCTGGAAATTTATCAGATTTTAACTTTATTTGCCACAATGTTTCTCTTTGTTCAACATAATTCCTGAAGTCACCTCCCCTCAAGTCTGACTTACATACTTCCAATACTGAAAATAAAAACTTTTTAAAATTGTGACACACTGTAGAGTGTTTAAACAAAGCATTAGTTTCATCATGGCTGTTGATGCTATAAATATGTTCACGAATCAGGCGTTTTAAACTTCTGGTAGTCATTCCAACATAAAAAGCTGGACATGTACTACAGACACTAATGTAGATAACACCCTTTGTGCAACAATCAACATATCCAGGAACCTCTAGTGTTCTCTTTAGAGTGTCAACAGAAATGTAGGGCCCTTCTGAAATGTACCTACACATGTTACAATGGTGACAAGAAAACATGCCCCTTTTCCTGGTACAACCTTGCTCAAAAAAGCTCCGGTTAATTTCCAAAGCTTTTTTTATGTTAAAATTGTTTCTAAAAACAAAATTTGGTCTAGTCCCTAAAATTTTGGAGATATCAGCATTTCCCTGTATAATTTTCCAGTTCCTTTCAAGCAAACGTTTTATTACTGTACTATCAATGCTCATATCCAAAGAGCAAGTTAAATTGCCTTCAATACTGGTGTTAGTTTTACCCACTGGCATAATGGTGTCGTTGTTAAAGGTGGCCACATATAATATTGCTTGATAGTGTGATGACCTCTTGTTTAAAACTTCTTCGACAATGTTGTCCAATAGGTGTTTATCTCCCCGACTCACTGGATCTTTGTCACTGAATTCAGTATCAGTCGTGTTGACCAATTTAGATGGAACATTCCGATCAACTTTAAAAAAAGAAGAAACTTGACTATTGGTATCAAATTGAACATCGGTTCCACAGCCGAATCCATCGTAAAAAGACCTTCACTAATAGTTATCTCCACTATCGTAGTGGGCATCCTAGACATGTTGTCAAAAACATACCCAAGGGTCAGTTTATTAGAGCTTGCCACATGACATCGAAAGAACAAGATTTACATTTAGAAATGGATCTTATTAGATCTATGTTCATTAACAGGGGGTATGATAAACACCTATTGGACAACATTGTCGAAGAAGTTTTAAACAAGAGGTCATCACACTATCAAGCAATATTAAATGTGGCCACCTTTAACAACGACACCATTATGCTAGTGGGTAAAACTAACACCAGTACTGAAGGCAATTTAACTTGCTCTTTGGATATGAGCATTGATAGTACAGTAATAAAACGTTTGCTTGAAAGGAACTGGAAAATTATACAGGGAAATGCTGATATCTCCAAAATTTTAGGGACTAGACCAAATTTTGTTTTTAGAAACAATTTTAACATAAAAAAGCTTTGGAAATTAACCAGAGCTTTTTTGAGCAAGGTTGTACCAGGAAAAGGGGCATGTTTTCTTGTCACCATTGTAACATGTGTAGGTACATTTCAGAAGGGCCCTACATTTCTGTTGACACTCTAAAGAGAACACTAGAGGTTCCTGGATATGTTGATTGTTGCACAAAGGGTGTTATCTACATTAGTGTCTGTAGTACATGTCCAGCTTTTTATGTTGGAATGACTACCAGAAGTTTAAAAACGCGTATTCGTGAACATATTTATAGCATCAACAGCCATGATGAAACTAATGCTTTGTTTAAACACTCTACAGTGTGTCACAATTTTAAAAAGTTTTTATTTTCAGTATTGGAAGTATGTAAGTCAGACTTGAGGGGAGGTGACTTCAGGAATTATGTTGAACAAAGAGAAACATTGTGGCAAATAAAGTTAAAATCTGATAAATTTCCAGGCTTAAACGATGCCATTAACATTAAATGTTTTTTAAGGAACCGTAAATTATGTATTGATAAAACCATTGAACTGAAGTTATTCAACTGAAGTTTGCCTTTAGGTTATAATGTACCAGTTTTTAATTGTTTAACTGTTTAATTGGATAATTGTTTGAAGTAGTTAGTATTTAATGTGTTTTTAGAATCTAATGTGTTATTCTGATGAAGTCTTTCGACGAAAGCGTTCATTAAAAAGTAGTACGCTATTTTGCCTTTGCTGTTTCTTTTTTCCTTGACCAAGGTTACTTTTGGGTTGCTTTATTTCATGGTTCATCATCAGAGTCTACTAACACTAAATAATGCTGACCATTCCATTTTAAAATATCAGTAGCAACCATCAACCATGGTAGTTTAGGAATTTGGTTTAGCTGAAGTGGTTCTTTTTGTTGGTATAATTTAGTACTGCTGCAAATGGAACATGCTAGAGTTTCCTTCTCTATATCTTTTGATACAGAAGGACAAAATACTGTGTCTCTTGCCCTTCTTTTGGTAGAATCAGTACCCAGGTGACCACAATGCAAACTTTTAATATATTCCAGCAGTAATGCTGTAGGAATTACCACTTCAGGACCTTTCATGATGAGTCCATCTTCCATCATGAGCTCATCTCTGTATGTCAAGTGGTAAACTGGTTTGTCATGCTGGTCATCCTTGACCGAAAACATGTTTCAGCTTCTGGAGAATTGGGTCTGAAGTTGTGTGATTTCTGAGTTCTTCAAGATGTACTGAGGAAAAGTTTTTGATTTTCATGACTTCAAGGTCTGCTTTCTCATTGTCATGCTGTTCTGTTGTTTCTCTGGGTGCTCTCAAAAATCATCAGCAAAAGTATAGAAAATTGCCTTTTGTATAGACAATATTGAAATTGTACTTTTGCAATTTTAACATCATGCAGTGCAGGCATTCTGGGGTTGTATGTATTGGCTTTTTCAGAACTGTCACTAGAGGTTGGCGATCAGTCAATGTTTGAATAGGTTTGCCATAAATATAATCAATGAACTTTGAACTTGCAACCACTACTGCCAAAAGCTCTTTTTCAATTTGTGCATACTGTATTTTAGGTTGGGTTAAAGTTCTGGATGCCTAGGCTGCTGGTATGCCTTCTTGAAGATATGCTGCACCAATACCATATTTTGAAGCATCACACAAAAGTTACAGATTTGTGAACATCATAATATCTCAATGTGGGTGGACTGGCAATTTTCTGTTTCAGATCGTCAAATGCTTTTTGGTGTTGTTCCAGCCAGGACCAGTTTACATTTTTGCACGTCAGCTCATGTAATGGTCCTGAAAGCTCAGGTCTGGGACGAACCTTCCTAAATAGTTGACCATACCAAGAAAACATTATAAAGATGTGACATTTTTTGGAATGGGCATCTCAAGAATTGCTGCTTACTTAGACAGATTTGGTTGTAAGCCAGAACTGGTAATAAATGACCCACATAAGTAACTTCTTTCATTTTGAATTTACACTTCTGAGGATTTAGTTTAAGGTTAACTTCATGAGCATGGTCTAGAACGTTCTTGAGGTTTTTATCATGTGCAGCTTCACCATTGCCCCCTACAATAATGTTGTCTACTATGAAAGCACATGGATAACCAGAAAAAATTTGTTCCATCACAGGTTGAAATACTTCACTGGCAGAATTTATCCCACATTTCTAGTATCTGTATCTACAAAATGGTGTACTGAAAGTGGTTAACAATGAAGATTTGTGATCCAGTGAAATTTGCCAAAAATTAACTTTTTGCATCTAAGACTGAAAAAATAGTGGCATTTGACATGAGAGTGGCTACTTCTTCTACTGTACGCATAGGATGATGAGGACGTTTAAGCGCTTTTTTTTAAATCTCTTGGATCAATATATATTCGAATATCATCTGAGCTTTTCTTATGAGGTATGACCATGGAGGATACCCATTCAATCTGTTCTTTTACTGGCGTTATTGCACCTAAATTCACCATTCTGTCAAGTTCTGTTTTTACTCTGCTCTGCATTGTTACCAGAACCTTCCTTGCTGGTCTGACAACTGGGCTTACTTCATGGTTTAACTTCATGGAATATGTGATTGGAAGTTTGTGAAGCTCATCTGTGAAAATATCAGCATATTCGCTAAAAATATTCTGTGTAAAACTATTGTGGCTATTCAGACTAATATGGTGGACCTCTTTATTAAATGAAATCAGTCCCATTTTCAAACTGTCTTTGAGGCCTAACAATGAATCTTTTGACTACATAAAACTGCAAGTCATGGCTGTTCCTAGCAGAATGGCATGAGAGAACTACTCCACCATTAGTTTGAATCTCTTCACCACCATAAGCAACTACTTTCACAGACTTTGCTGAATCAAGTTTCTCACCAGCTTTTACTATGGCAAACATTTGTGCTGATATAACATTATACTTGGACCCAGTGTCTGCTTTAAGATCTACAGGTTTCCCATTAATCCGAACAGTACAAAATAATTCACTCTTTGCTGCCAACTGATAGATTACTGTGTTAATTGTTTCATTAATCACAGAGATACCATCAACATAGAAAGTTTGCTCACAGCTCTCTATCTGATCTACTTGCATCTTCAGAAGCTCTCTTTTAATAAAAGTATATGTCACCTTACACATTCAAAGCCTTTTGAAATGATTCCAGTTTTTACATTTATGACATTGCTGACCAAAGGCTAAGCACTTCTCTCATGTAGGTTCATGACTGCCTCCACAATTACAACAGCTTACAATAAAGTTATTTGTAGTGGCCCCATTCGGTTTATATTTCTTTTTCATCTTAGTTTTATGTTGTACATTATCAATATTCGCACTGGCAGACACTGCATGCAGATTTTTCTCAATCATAAGCATATCCGTATGCTTTTCTGTAAGCTCATATATTTGACAAGTCTCAATGGCTTTACTCAATGTTAAATCACTGTCTCAAAGCAAAATCTTTCTCACTGCATTATTATTAACACCACACACAAGCCTGTCTTTTGTCAGTTCATCACTCAGATCACCAAATCTGCATGCTTTTGCTTTATTTCTTAAGTCGGTAATATATGCTGCTATAGTTTCACAAAGCTTTTCGTTTCTTGTGTAAAACATGTGCCTTTCCATTGTAATAGTCATTTGAGGGTTATGCATTTCTCTAAATGTATGTTTTAAGCACTCAGGGTCTTCTCATGTTTCAACCTGTATCACAATATGGCAGTTCTTCTCCTCCCCTGCATACATGGCAGGCGCATACATAAATGAATGTTCTCTCTCATTGGCTTCCGAGCCAGCTAAATTAAGAAGTATGAATGCCTTTGTACATGCATCTTTATCAGATAATGCAGCTTGTATGAAAATATCATATTCATGCTCAAACACTCGCCAATTCTCAACTATATTACTATCAAACACTAGCAGTCCAGGTCTATGAAATCCCTCTGCCATAACAACAAAATACATTTAAATATAAGCATAGACCAGGTGCTTGTAATTATGCTCAAATGCACAACAGTCTCCCTGAAAAGGCTTTACTTTAACACTGCAAACACTCAGGACACTTCAGATACTTTGAGGTTTCAGTTAAAGCGAAAAAGTAGTACATTGTGAAAAAATGCAGTCTTTTTAGCTTTTTCATACATTTTAATACTTCAGAAATTATTATGAACACTTGTGTATTTATTTCGAATACTGTTATCAGTATGTCTCAATTTCAGACATTTTGTTTATCTTGCTAATTACTTTGAATGTTTTGAATGCTATGCCACACATTCAGTGACTGAACAATCATTTGAATGAGTTTAAGTACCTTTGACCTGTTTGCAAGTTGGCTACTGTGTATTCCTCCACTTCTAACTGAGTGCATCATGGTTTGCAAGTTGCTTCAACTTCGGATCCCATTCTGACATCATGTCACATGTCTTTTGCATTCAGATGAGACATTGAGGCACTGTGATGGGTTCAAGTTGTTTATTGTACATAAACACATCAGGAGCTGTAACTGGAACATATATTTAAGCTAACTGACTGACTCATTACTTCAAACACACCCACATGTGCATCTCCATTCATGCCTGCATTCACTCTGACTGACTATACAAAATGGCACTGATCTTGCATGCGCTTAGCACCTTATATGCACATGCTATCTAGCTACAGAGGCTGACTAGGTACAATACACACAATGATCTACACAAATCCCCCTTTGGTATGTACCTAACCAGACATATCCAACAATTGGAACATCCATAGTGGTTCCTTACTGAAAGAATACAGGGCATTAATAAAATGTCCTGTGCAGACTACCTCATGGCCGTATCCCTGTATTCCGGCTCCCATAGGCTGTTGAGGGGAGATCTATGCCTGGCATACAGGGCATTGTCAGACCCCACTCTAATGGACTTTCTACATATCCATAAACTCAACAGTACCAGAATTCCTCATTCTTAAGACTTAAACCTTGCCTGTGATATAAATAGAACCTACTGGAGAGAGAGAGTTATGTATCTCAGAGACTGCCCTGTCTCTGGAACAGATTCCGCATCAATGTCACACAGAGTTCCTCTTCCACCCTAACCTAGTTCAAGTGTAACTTGGACAATTCGATGGGGAACAGGATATTCATCCCTAGCTAGGCACCTATGTCGCTAATGGACAGAGGCAGTCTGTAAATGTTTCATCTCCCAGGCCCCTGCTTTTAAATGTTTCATATCCCCAGCCCCTGCTTACACTTATCATGAATGCCAGAACTTGTCAGAGATTTGTGATGCATGGCTAGGCTTAAAAAGGCCCTCGTGGTCTTTAGCCTAGTAACACCTATGAACTTATGAACACGTAGATGCCTGAGAGGAGAAAGCATGTGCAGTGTTGTGGAGTTTGGTTCTAGGGTTAATGAAAGTTGGTATGGCTTGTAAGTAGTGTCTCAGGTTGTATGATGAGGTTTTTTGGTGAAATCTATATGCAAGGGGAGTAAATGTGTGGAGCTGGAATTGCTTGTAGAGTATGGGTCCTAAAACAAGGTTAGAACATCATTTTATGGGTAGCCATTTAGCTTTTTCTAGGGTGATACAGTGATGCTCACAGACAGCTGAGTTTGTAATAAATCAGCAGATGCTGCTAGAGATAGTCTGGAGTGTGGCAACATTTTTCTTTGAGGCAGAAGCAAAAATTGGGAGCTCATATTCAAGTTGAGAAAGGAGATCCCCTTTGCCAATAGCTGCTCTGACTGATTAGGATAGAAAGGGGAGACCTTTTTGGCCTAGAAGAGGAGGGAGTTTATTTTGGCTCTCACTTAGTTTATGTGAAAATGGAAGTTTAATGACTGATCAAGCCATAGTTCTAGTTATTTGAAAGTGGAGGTTGTCTCTATGGAATAGCTGTGTAGTTCAAAAATAGTTAAACAGTCAGGTGCTTGATGAATTTTCTGTGGAGTTCCAAAAAGCAATGTTTTGCTCTTGGTGGGACTGAGAAGTAATTTATGGTTTGTGATACATTGGTGGAGCTCAGGTAAGTCTGATTGGAGTTGGCATTGAATGTTGATTTGAGAGTTTCCTGATCAGTAAATTACCATGCCATCAACACACAAGATAAGTGGGAGATGGGGGAGGTGACAAATTAGTTTTCTAATGAATATGGAGAAGAGAACGAGGGAAAGAATGTATCTTTGTGGTATGCCTTTGGTAAGAGGTACATATTCTGATTGGGAGGATCATATTTTAGCTCTGACATGTGTGTCAGTGAGGAAGTTTTTAAACCAGGGAGTGATGCCTGGACTGATACCAATTTCAATTACTTTAATTTGGAGAAGGTAGTGGTCATTGAAGTCAAATGCCTTTGTCAAGTCTATAAATGAGGCACCTTTAAGGAAGCCACTATAAGAGCTTAGCAAGATGTATTCCATTGGGGTCCAAAGTGCTGTCATAGTACTTTTTCCAGGCCAGAATCCATGTTGTTTGGAGGAAAGAATCTCAACCTACTTATCCCAAGCAATCAAGACTAAAATGAATGGCTATGTGACCTAGGCTTAACCAAGATTATTTCATAATTTACCAGATGAACAAATCAAACAGCCACTTTCTCCAAGCATTAGTGATCAAAAACATACCTAAAAAATCCATTACTATAGCTTTCTCCCTCTCTCAGTGACCACTGCTCACTAACCATCACACTCAAAAACATTGCAGTGAAAAATACAGCTAATCTAACAATTCTCAGATCTAAAGCAGATAATGTTAAAAAACTCCAAGACACCATCTCTTTTTAATTTCTCCAAGTCTTTTGGGTTTCTAATACCATGATGGGAATGGATCCCATTCCTAAGTCAAACTACGATTAAAGTTCATGAAATTAGTATTGTTTCAATCTTTGATGTTAGCCAGAAGTGTTTTTTGCAGCACCCATAATGTGGCCAGTAATGACTCCTTCTACAATTCGTACAGAGTTACATGTATTGGTAACATATCTAAGTCTAATTGTAAATTATTTTTTATAAGACCCATTGCTCCTACTGCAACTGGAACTGTCTGGGTATGCTCCTTCCACACTGCCCTCATTTCTGCCTGCAAATCCTAGTATTTTATAACTTTGTATCTCTCTGAATGTAAGACACTGTAGTCACTAGGTGTAGCAATTTCAATAATCAATGCTACTTTTGTCTTCTTTTCATGGACTACTCTATCTGTTTTTCTCGCATCTATTTTTTTAAACTGTTCATAGATTCATAGGTAGGTACTTAGGCTATCTGCCTGAGGGCATTTATAAGCCTAGCCGCCCCATTGATTAAATAACTGACCCTCAGTCATGTAGAGCCAATGAAGTCATCCCTGGGTTGTATTTTCTGTTACCCATCCACTCGTCAAGGTTTCTCTTGAAGAGTGTTAGTGAGGAGCTCTGCCTAATGTAGTTTGGAATTTTGTTCCAAAGCATGGGGAGTCTCTGTGACAGGAATCTATCCCTCCAGCTTGTTCTATTTATTGTTGTGGTGAGGTTTAGCTCACTAGAGCGCGTGGCTCAGTGACTTGGATTTCTTTAGGTGGAGCATATCCATCAATTCTGAGTTGGACATGGCTTTGTAAGTCAGGCAGAGATGACCTCTGAGTAAGCGATATGTCACTGAGTACAGCCAGAGTTTTTTCAATCGGGCTGCATAGGACATATGTTTGAGGCCAGTAATCCTCTTGGTGAGGTACTTTTGCGGTCTTTCCAGCTGTTAGAAGTGTCTTGTGAGGTACATCCCAAATGTGGCATTGTACTCTATGATGAGTCTGATGAGTGGCAAGTAGAGGGGCACTATAACCTCTTTATTTCGAGATGCAAACCCTTTAGTAATTAGATGGGCCACAGAAGGATTTCCTAACTACTTTGGCAATATGATTGTCAAAGGAGAGATTACTATTTACCTGGGTCCCCAGATCTCTTATTACCTCTTATGTATTAAAGGGGCTGCCACCTATGTGGTAATTCATGGGTGTTTTATTTTTCCCAAATGGGATGACTATGCATTTTTTGGCATTTAGCTTGAGGCCATGACTTTGACACCAGGTGTCTATCTCAGTAAGGCCCTTTTGGAGGATGTCCGTGTCAGCCGGAGAGTCAGTTATGGCTCCCAGTTTGCAGTCATCAGCGAACTTGTTTAGCCATAGTCCTCCTGTGTTTGCCTGTACTTCTGAGAAGTATATGCCGAACAGTAGGGGTCCCAGGACCAAGCCTTGTGGGACACCACTTATGACTGGTTTAGAGTCGGACCTGGAGCCCGCTATTCTTACCATGTGAGTTCTGTCTGTAAGACAGTTGGCAACCCATCTCGTGATGTAGGGGTTTATGTTCAGGCTGGGGAGTTTTTCTGTAATACCCGAGTGGGGAATGGTCTTGAAAGCCTTGTTGAGGTCAAGGTAGGCTGTGTGAATCACCATTCCCTCATCTATGGCCTTGGTGACTGTCCCGAAGAAGTCAACCAGCTTTAGTAGGCATGATCTGCCCTTAACAAAGCTGAACTGGGTTGGGTCAAGTGTTTGGAGGTTCCTAATGTCTTTGTTAATGAGTTCCATGATGATGCGCTCCATAGCCTTGCAGACCAGACTAGTCAGGCTTATGGGGCGATAGTTAGCAGGGTCAGTTGTGGCCCCTCCTTTGTGGAGAGGAATAACTGTTGCTGTGCGCTATTCTATGGGCACATAACCTGTGGAGAGGCTGAGGTTGAACAGCGTGTTTAGGTAGGGGGTTAGTTCGTTCTGTAGTTCATGCAAGACGCAGCCTGGGACACCATCTGGCCCCATTGATGCTGTGTTCTTGGCTTTTGAAAGGACTGTTTTCAGCTGAGTGTCTGTGATTTCTGGGACACTACACTTTTCCAGTATTGTTGTGGGCCCTTTCAGGGGTGAGGGGGGGTGATGTTTGCACTGAATCTATCTGCCAGGATGTTGGCAATATCAGTAGGTTCAGTATATTTTGTGCTATTTTGCACCAGTTCAGTGCATATCTGCAATTTGCCACTTAGATTCTTAGCACAGCTAAAGAAGGCTTTGCGGTTATCTTTTGAATCCTTGGCTATTTTTTTGTTTTGAAGTTAGCCTTGGATGATTTTTATGAGGGACCTTAGTTTCTTACTGATACTGATCAGAGATGTATTTCCTTCTTGGGATTTGCTTTTTTCTGAACTAGTTTCCTCCTTCTATTGTATACCTGTTTATGGCAGGGGTCCACCAAACTGGTTTCCTTCTCTTAGAGGAGTGAGTCTTGGTTTTGCTTGGGATGGCATGATCCATGCATCCTTGTAGGTACTCATAGAGTGCATTTGTAAAGGTTTCTGCATCTTGGGCAGCGTTATCCTTTAGCGTGGGGGCTGTGAAACTTACCACCTCTGTCTTAAGTAAGGTGAAGTTTGCTTTAGAAAAGCTTTTTACTGTGGTTTCCTTAGTTGGTTGTGGTGGGAGGGTGTGGACATCCAGAGTGATTAGTTTATGGTGTGATCTAACCAGTGACGGGCTGTCCTCCGGTGTGGAACAACTGTCGCCCATGCTGGTGATGACCAGGTCCAATATCTTTTCACCTCTGGCAGGGGAGTTTACCAGCTGATCCAGAGCATTTGAGTTGATAAATTCCAGGAAGTGCTGGGCCTCAGAGTTTGCACTCTTGTAGTTTTCCCAGTGAATGGTAGGGTAATTGAAATCACTCAATATCAGGGTGTTCGGCAGGACCTTCATGGTTTCCAGTGTCTCCAGAAAGGTGGAGTGGTGATCCTGGGTCAAGGAGGGTGATCTGTAGCAGGCCACAATTTGCATTGTAGATTTGCCTGATGTTAGTTACACATGGATGATCTCAGAGGTATCATGCTGTGCCACTAACCTGGACGTGTAGGAATCCTTGGTGAATATGGATACACCCCCTCCTTTTGTGTTTCGGTCCATGTTCTGTGGGCGAAACATGTGGTATGAGTTGTAGCCCGGTAGTGCTGGGGTGCTGTCTGGAGCCTTGAACCAGGTTTCAGTTACTGCACAGATGTCGACATTCTCCATACTGAGGAGTGATTCGAGTGCGTGCATTTTTAGATTTAAACTCCTGGCATTGAGTAGCATAACCCTCAGTTTTTTGTTAATTGTGCTGTTTACGAAAGTGGGTTTGACTTTTGAGCCTTGCCTAAAAAAGGCACTATGGGGGCAGCAAGAGCCTTGGCCAGTATTCAAAAGTCTAGTGGTGACAGGTGCAAGCCATCTCTTGCAAAGCAACAGGGCTTGTCGAGCATGTTGTCCCAGGCTGACAGACACTGGATCCCCTTTGAATGACACCAGAAGTTTAGCCAATTGTTGAAATTGATCATTTTTTTCTTTATACTGAGGTATCATTCTTGGTGAGACCAGGATGCTACTCAGGGTCAGGGTCATACCAGCCTGGACTGCATGATCAGAGAGCTTTTCCATGTCTCTTTTCATGTAGTCCAGGGAGGTACATCTCAGGTCATTCACACCAACATGAACAATGACAGAGTCATATTTGTACTTGTTCTGGAGTGACCTGAGTGCTTGTGTTATGTGGCAGATTCTGGCTCCCGACGGGCAGCTAACAGTAACCTTCTCCTTGTCCAGCCTAGTGAGTGGGGCGTCAGTGTGCCTGACTGTTGAGTTACCTATTACTAGTGTGTTAGGTATGTTATTTTGCCTTAAGGGCTGTGATTGTGCGCCACACTGATGTTGTGTTTTATGTGTTGTCTGGTTTGTGAAGGGAGGTGCAGGTTGTTTGGGTGTCTGCTTTGGAGGTCTCTGATGCTTTTGCAGGTTTTTATTTAGAGCCTCTGAGTATGATTTTGCATATTTATGTGTATTTTTTGCCAGTGCTGGTTTAGTAGGTCTGTGTGTGGCTGGAGGTGTGGTGCAAGTGTTAACCGTCTCCTCTTGACTGTCTGTTCCAGTCTTGGGTGGAGACAGCTTAGCTTCCAGTTTGGCTGTATAATTGCATCTCTCACATATGTTAGTGTTTTGTGGCAGGAGGAGAGGGTTGTCTGTGTACATGAGGCAGTTGTAACATTGCCTCAGGATATCCAGATTCACCAACTGGACTAGAGACTACACCTGAAATTGCCCTTTGGTCATGCCTGAATAGTAGGGTGAGCTGCTTAGTCGCTTGGTTGGTGAGGGGTGAATAAAGAGCCTTGCCCTACTGGGCAATCAAGTGTCAGGGTATATTAGTGCTTGTTATTAGGTTTGAGCAAGTGCTGGGCTGTAGGATGCTTTTTGTTTTTTTATAAAAATGCACTTAAAACAGCTTTAAACAACTACAAATGATCAGAAAAGGCTATTGCACTTTAAGCCAGCAAGTTGAAAGAGCTGGAAAACTGCCCAAACGGCCAAATAAACTACAATTTCTGGGCCAAAACTCACTCTTTCCATGGAGGATAAGCTACCTAGTGCTTACCACTCCCACTGATAAGCTAGAAGGCTTCTCTCCAACACAGAAATGTTTGGAGGGCTCAGAAGCTTACCAACAGTCCTGGATACAGCAAGTCTGTATCTGGACTAGACTAGTTACAGGAAAGGCAGGAAACAAGCTTAGAATTTTTTTTTTTTTTACAGAAAAGCAGCTAAAACAGCAGTAAATACAATTCAAACTGCAGTGCAGGCCAGCACACCCAAGTATGTAGCAACACTATGGCAAATACAGTTCAAATAAATGCAATTAAATTAACAAATGACTAAAAAAACAAGTGCAGAAGGCAGTAAATTAGAAGGCTACTAACAAGCAGTAATAAGTGCAGAGTAAGAGCAACTGAACAGATAGCACGCAGAAGAGCAACTAAGACAGTTACAGTAAGAGCAGCTGAATAAAAAATAAATCTATATATATATATATATATATATATATATATATATATATATATATATATATATCTATATATATATGTATATATAATGTATTTATTTATTTATTTGTTTTGTTGGGGGTTTTTTTTGTTTGTTTGTTTTTGAGGGCGGGAACAGAGCAGGATTAAGAGGCTACAGGGGTTGTCCTTCCCAAATGCTCTCTTTGTACACAGTAGGAGTGCCTGAAATCAGAATATGATCTCACTGCACTCAGTTGAGTGAGCAAATGAGATGGGCCCAGAAGGAGTATCCAAATACAAATCTACAAGAGGGGCGGGCAATTTCAAAGCCACCAACATTAACACCAAAACAAGAACTGGGAGGGTGGGTGAGGAACTAACTGTAGAGAGACAGCCACAACTTCAGTTGAGTTAATATTCAGTGAGAAACACAAATAAATAAATTAAATACAGCACTATATGAAAAAGAGCAGATAAAAGTGTACTTAAATTCACTTATACGTCCAGTTGATTTCAGGTAGATCTTAGCCGGCCAAAGCTCAGATATTAAGCAGAGATGGTAATGGTAATGGATGATCCCATGTGATATAAACTTCATTAGTTTCTATGATGCTTTGTGGTTTATGTTTCAGCTACCTCAATATTATAATGTCTGCACAATCCCCAATGCAACAGTCATGACACATTATTATGCCTTTCCGTATGCAGTCCTTCTGCCATTAGTATATCACAACCAGCAACCAGATATGCGACTGTTTCCAATTCTGCTTTACAAAACCAACATTTGTCGGTTTCACCCACATGAACAATAGACTTTGTAAACCAATGTGTATGTAGTCCACTGTCTTGAGCCAACATTACCCTTTCATGTTTTGGTTTAAATTCACCTCTCCTTAACCATTCCTGCCTTCAGTCCTAATCAATACGAGGTTGTGCCGAGAGTTTTCTATATTTGCAACTATATTTATGCATTTTCTACATTTCTTGTCTTCCCATCTAATCCTTTACCTTATATTCTTTCATTTTATTTGACACATTCACTTGCTGCCTGGTTTTTATTTACTTCTGGTTTGATTTCCATTCTAGGTTGATGCCGATATGCTTCTGCTAAACTAAGCAGGGAACTCATCATAGACTTATTACATGTTTCAAAACATTCACTGCATTTGGGTCTTGTTAGGTCAGTAAATATGTATGCGTCCCCACAATTGCAGATCTATACATGTAATCAATATTGAGGAGGCCCATAGCTCCTTCAAGAAGAGAGAAATATATAATCTGAGTGAGCACTGATTTTTATAAATCATTTGATGAACGTGGAGCATCCTTCTTGTTTTCCTGTCTAACCTATCCAACACCTTTTGGGGCCAGCCAGTCACTCCAAAACTGTAAGTTAGGACAGGAAGAGCAAATTGGTTTATAGCTTGGACTTTGTTCCTAGATGTCAATGCTGTTTTCAGTATTAATTTAAGTCTTCTAAAATATTCCTTACTAAGTTTTATTTTCATTTGTTCAAGTTTATTGTTGATCCTTCATCAATTCTCAAATATTTATTCACGTTCTCTTGCTCAAGTTTTTTTATATCACATTCCTGTCTCAGACTGATGTTTTCTTGGTGCTGCAGCTTTCCTACTTTAAAGTAAAGATGGCTTTTGCACATTTATCAAGACCAAATTACATTTTTATATCATCTGAAAAAGTTTTGACCACTTGCAGTTGTGCTTTCAGTTCCTCATCTGATGAGCTATATTCTCATCAGGATTGGACAGCTGCTTTATCAATCCAGGACCAAAAAAAAAGCTGCCAGCCCTCTGTCAACCACCCTTCTGTCAATAGAAATAAATTCCTCTCACATCCAGACTCCTCAAACCAAATCAAATAAATGGTTAAGTGAAGAACTTAAATCTTTGCTGAAACTCAGAGACAATGCATGGAAAATATGTAAGCAACGCACTTCATATGAATCTAGGGCAAGATTCATTAACCTAAGGAACCTAGCCAAGAAAAACTTCAGATGACATAATCCTTATACTTTCCACACCAACAATTGTTTCCTTTCAATCAACCTTAAACTTCTGGGCCAAAGTTAATCAAATAATTAAAAGAGAATAGAAAAATAACTTCAACTCTAACAAATTCATAATTCCAATAACATACAGAAAACTTTCTTACCAAATTCTTCAAACTTCCCACCCTACAATTAGTACTGCTAAGCTCTCCAACACTAGATGGAAGCCCTTCCTAACTTGTCTAGATTGTCTGATGTCTGCACAGCAGGTCTGTGGGTTATTTGGCTTTGGAAATGGATTTATTATGACATTCTTCTATATCTTGGGGAGCTATTGTGGCAAAAGCAGAGGCTGTAGTTATGCTTATGGGGGAGTGATATATTTTCAGCACAGACCATTATAATCCTGGGCTGCAGTCCATTGGACCCAGTGATTTGTCACTGGAGATTTTATTGATTATGATTATCTCAGTTATGGAGACTATCAAAATTACTGAAGAACTTAATTTAACAGAGCTCATGCTTTTCAAGACATAAAAGGTAGGTCCTATTTGCTGGTGAGTGCATACACATGGCAGAAAAGGTAGACAAAGTTCTACCTAGCAAGATAAAAGATCCCAGTATATTGGAGACTGTTCAGAATTAAATTGTGACAAAGAAAAAATAACAGTTACTAGACTGGGGAAAAGAAGAAGTCTGGAGAATTATGATGAGATATAAGGAAATTCTGCCTCAGTCTACTTAGTGTCTTAGCCTGTGTTCCAGAAGTGTTTTACTTGTATCCAGTGCCATCCAGGAAAAGCTAAGCAAAGTAAATTGCAATTGCTTTAGTTATTTTGAGTGATCACTACTTCTTCTTCTTCTTTCGGCTTTTCCAGTTAGGGGTCACCACAGCGGATCACCTGTCCACTCACAATTGGTAATGGAGTTTTTACGATGTCGAGTTGCCAGCCCAGCACCCAACCTTCCACAGAAGGCACATACATGCACGCACTCACACCTAGGGCCAATTTAGAGTATCCAATCTGCCTACAGCATGTCTTTGGGATGTGGGAGGAAACCAGAGCACCTGGAGGAAGCCCACACGGCCACAGGGAGGACATGCAGACTCAGAACAGAAGGCACCCCAGCCGAGGATCGAACCGGAGAACCTCTTGCTGTGAGGCTGAGTGATCACTACTACTTCCTGCTTTTATTTGTATACTTTACTGTATTTTTCATTAAAACAATTGCTCTTCCTCTCACTGTTACTGCTGTAAGACTGTCTTGAAATTGCCTTCAGCGAGGGACTTCCAGATAATTGTTTAATTGTTTTGTTGTAGCATTGCACTTTGTGGGTCTCTTCTACTGTGTTTTTATATTAATAGGACTGTATTTACTCATCTTGTAGCAAGACATGTTTGCCTGGTCTATCTGAGTTGGGTAACACATAAAAGGGCTCATAGTGAAGTCATGTTATTGGCCAGAGGGCTTATTAGCTAGTTTTTTGTTTTTTTCAGTTCAGCTATAAATTTAGCAACTTTGTGTGGAGCTGCTCACTGTGCAGTGGTAGTTATCAGTGCCTTGCACAGTGGCAAACACCTAGTAAGCAAATATTCCCTACAGAATGGTCCATAAAACTGTACCCTGTAAAGCAGTAAATATAAAGCAAATAACCTGCGAGCTGATAAGTTTAGAGAAGCTAGCTAGGTGTCATGTGTCAATACCCACAGATTTTGTAAAATTCATTACTGTGTAAACATTACATTTAGTAGAATTTAGCTCTGTTTAGCATAATCTGTCACAATAAAGCATACCTTTTAGTCTGCACCAAAAAGCATCCTTACTAGCCTTCTAATCCCTAATATACCACCCCTTGTAGCTCACCAGTCAAAGAACTGGACAGCATTGATATACAATGTCCTAAATTCTTTGTAGCCATCTTGATGGACATTGGCATTGTAAGACAATGTAGCAATTGTCTCATGTTTACTGACAACCACTTAATCCTTAAAGAAACAAAGTATGTGAGAGGTGTGCTTACACAATGACACTGGATGTTAAACAGTCACATACGAGTGCACATCAGATTGTTGAAACTACGCCCACAACACCCACCTCACATAACACACAACTCACACATGGGCTAACATATGCTATGGCACTTAAAAACAATATTTCTAAACAACAAAGATTGCCAGGACTGGCAAAGCTATGCTCTCAGAAAAATCAACATCTAACACCACACATACAGTCACACTCAATGGAGTCCTAAACACTAGGCCCCTAAGGCAAGCAAGCACACTTCCCAACACTCTCATCAGTAGGACTCCATTGTAAGACATACTGATGAAGATAATAGTTAGTTGCTTATCTGGAACCAGGATCCACCAAATCATGCATGCACTCAAGTCAATTCACCACAGATACCAGTATGTTTCCATCATAGTCCATGTAGGTATAAATGACCTCAGACGTACTTCCCTGGATTATATGAAGAGAGACATTATGGAGGTCTAAGTCAATGTGTCTCAGGCTGGTATGAGCCTAGCATTGAGCAGCAAATTGCCATCACTGAGGATGATGCCACAACATGAGCAAAAGATGATTGATTTTAACAGCTGGTTGTCTTTTATGTGTCATTCTAAGGGGATCTAATATTTGTCAGCTTGCGAAGACATGGTTAACAGTCAACGTTGCTTTAGCAAGGATGGTCTGTGCCTGTCCCCTCTAGACTTTTGAATGCTGACTAAAACTTTATTCCCCCTCATAGTGCCTCTTTTAGACAATACCAAATTGATAAAACTACAAACGTAGCAAAATCAACTCAGCTGAACCTCAGAGTGTTACTGCTCAATGCTAGGAGCCTAAATAAAAAAACTACACTGCCTCCAATCCCTCCTCACACTTGAGAATATAGACATATATGCAGTTACAGACACATGGTTTAAAGCAGCTGTGAGTACCCTGGCAGGACAAGCTTTCAGTGCCTTCCACACTTTTAGACCAGTAGCTATACATCAGGGTAGTCAAGCAGGATTATGTGCTGGAGTTCCTCCACATGCAGATCACCACAGAAAAAATCATGTACCATATTCTAGCCAGTTATCGGTCATCCTCCATGTCCCAAGAAGCTCACAGTGCATACTCGGGCCTACAGGAGACACTTACCATCCAACTTAACACCCTTCTCATGGGAGACTTTAATTACCCTTTATAGATTGGGAATCCTATATGACCTCAAATCTATAGGCACAGGCAGTCCTGGACTTCATAAATACAAGCACCATTGTCCAAATAGTGAATACACATACTAGAGGCTCCAACATACAGGACATCAAAGTCAGAAATATGAGAGAAAGCTGTAACCCCCCCCCCCATCTCATCCTCCCTGGTAAGGTCCAACTATAAAGCTATCTCCTTCAAAATCAATCCACAACCCAAGTAAAGCCAGTAATAGTTAGGAACAATTCCAAGGAAAACTACCTTTTATTAAGTGATGGTTTGTCAAAACTTAGTGCCCCTCCAAATCCCCAAAACACAGCAACCTGTGCTGAATTGCTCTCAGAAACTCTGTACAACCATGTCAAGGGCTGTGCAGAGGCTGCTGTACCTACCAGAAGTAAGTCCAGAACTAGCTCATGCAACAAACACCCTGATGGCAACACAAATTAAAAAGGATATACAACAAAAGGAAAAAATATATTGCAAAAATCAAGAAGGCTTATTCCCACTAAGACAAAAACTCTCTCATCAAACTAAACAGGAAAGTAAGATGGATAATTAGGTCAAATAAAGCCAACTGTGAGGTTAAAATAGCCCCCAAGGTGAAAGATAACCATACAGCCTTCTTCAGCTGTCAAAAACCTCAAAGGTAGAATGCAGCAATGTGTTGAACTGGTGGATAATACTGAAACATTCACCAAGCCTGGTGATATAGAAAGCCTGCTAGTGGTCAAATTCAGTTCCACCTTTACCTCTCTCTGTCATACCCAGCAATCCCAAAATGCCCTCAAACAACCCCACCAACTACAACTAGGAAGCAAGTCCCAGCTGTGCTTGTTAAAGCCAAGAACACAGTCTCAGTGGGCCCTGATAACATCACAGGATGCCTAATGGACAGTCCAAATTGTGACTTATCAGGACATCTGGAATCACTATTTAACAATAGTCTTAAAACATATTTTGTGCCACTAGAATGGAGGACTATGACAGTCATTCCCCTTCACAAGGGAAGACTTTCAACAGATCCTGGAAACTACAGACCCGTTAGTCTGACTAGCCTTATTTGCAAAGCCATGGAAAGAATTACCATGGAAATTATCAACATGGACATCAAAAACCTCCAGACAATGGATCCATCCTAGTATGGCTTTATCAAAGGAAGGTCATGCTTACTGAATCTGGTGGGTCTCTTTGAAAAAGTCATTAAGGCAATGGATGAGGGCCATGGTGCATACTGCCTACCTAGATCTGGCTATAAGCATCTGATACAATAGCCAACTTGGCATTGTTAGCAAACTTATAGAACAAGGCATAAGCCCCTTTATAACATACTAGATAGCTGTCTGGCTCATGGATAGAACCCAAGAGTTTAGGATCAGTGAGGACACTTCCACAAAGAGGCCTGTCACCTGTGGAGTCCCTCAGGGCTCTGTGCTGGGCCCACTCCTCTTTAGCATCTATTTCTTGGAGATCAAATCCAATATCAAAGGTCTCTAGCTGACCAGGTTTATAGATGATTGCAAATTGAAAGCAGTCATTGAATCCCCAAGATGACAGTACCCTTTATAAATGTCTAACATGGACACATGCTTGGTGCCAAAGCCATGGCCTAAAACTCAATAGCAAGAAATGCATTATAGTACCTTTTGGGAAGTCAGCCACCCCTGGTAACTACATCATCAATAAAACACACATGAAAGCTGATTCACTAGTCAGGGAACTTTGAACTCATGTAGATAGTAACCTACCCTTTGACCAACATGTGGCCAAGGTAGCAATAAAATCCTTCTATGTCGCTCAACTTATAAGTATAGGCATGGCATCTAGGTCCAGAGAGGTCATCATCAGGCCCATCATCTTGTACAATGTTCGCTTCAGTATGTACATGACCAGACAAATGCAGCAACTGGAATATCCACAAAGGTTCCTTTTCAAAAATAATATAGAGAATAAACACAATGTCCTACACTGATTGCCTCAAAGCCCTACTTCTTTACTTAGTATTAAACATACTTCTCAGAGGTTATCTTTGCCTGGTGTATGGTACAATGCATCCTTGGACCCAGTTTTGATAAACTCTTTTGCACATCTGCAAAACAAACAGCATCAAAACTATTAGATCAAAATACCTAAATTTTGCTGGTGACATAAATAGGACACGTTGGAGAGATAGATATGTTCTCAGAGAATTCCCATTCTCTGGAACAGGCTTCCCATCCATGTGCAGTAAAGTTCCTCCCTAATCCTATTTAAGCAGAACTTGGACCAGTGGATGAAGTAATTGGAAATTTACCCCTGGTCTGACACCCATGTCTCTGATGGACAGAGGCAGACAGTAAATCACCCCTGTGTAAATCAAATTTGTGGGTCAGATTTGCATTGCTTGGCTAGACTTATAAGGACCCTGGTGGTCATTAGCCTAGTATATACCTATGAGCTGTTGTTTGAATAGAGTCCATTGAATGTCACCAGATTAAATGATTTTGTAGGAAGAACGTTCCTTGAAACTTAGCAAACACAACTTTGTCCCCCACAACTCCTATTTACCCATTTTAGTTTTTGTTTTGAAGTGCAGTTGCTAAAAGATACCCAAGAAATGGCAAACAAATTTTATTTATACTCAGGGGAATTGCAGCAATATGTATGACTAAATGCTTTTTCAATTGAACTTTATCTAACTGCAATGTTTGGGAAAATGACTGAAAGTTTGTCCAGAATGTTCATACCATGCTATAATCATGAAAATACACTGCGGATCAACTCTGAGTTATGCCCTTTTTATCTGTTTTTTCAAATCATTGAGGAACAAGACATACCAATGGAGGAATCCTTAACACGGCAGTCTTCCTCATTGTATTAAGCCTTTCTGATTCTTAGACTGCCCTACCACTGTTTCTGATTCTTAGACTGCCCTACCACTGAGGTTTTCTCCAGTGAGGACCTCAGTGTAAAGAGCAGCCTCACAGGCAAAGATGCATGATAATGCAGATCTAGGAAAGAGAATTATAGTAATTAGCCATGTTCTCTCCAAAGAAATATCTGTGGCCCCTGAATTGTGTAAAATTTCACTTTTGCAGGACAAAGTGACCACCAAAAAGATACAGCAGTCACTCATTCACTCCTATGGGAGTACTTGCTGTGCAGTTAAGTTCTGCAAAGATGTAAGGGGGTGTTAATGTTTGTATGTGTGTGGACATGTTTGCATATATATCTGTAGAGGCATGATTGAAACAGCATGAATGTTTGTGTGTGTGTGTGTGTGTGTGTGTGTGTGTGTGTGTGTGTGTGTGTGTGTGTGTGTGTGTGTGTGTGTGTGTGTGTGTGTTTGTCCACATGCGAATGTGTGTTGATTGCCTGGGAGTGTCTGCGTGAGTATAGGTGGTGCTTCTGTCATTGTGAACATGGGACAGCAGGGAAAACATTATCATCATCATCAGCTTAATATCTGAGCTTTGGCCGGCTAAAATCTACCTGAAGTCAACTGGACATATAAGTGAATTTAAGTATACTTTTATCTGCTCTCTTTCATATAGTACTGTATTTAATTTATTTGTGATTCTCACTGAATATTAATTCAACTGAAGTTGTGGCTGTCTCTCTACAGAGTGCTTGTTAGAATTTCTGTGAAGCCATTGATAGCAGTGGGGGGTAGTTTCACCTTATCACTGATATTCTGTCCTGCCTTATATAAGTGGTAAATTTTGAGTTATCTCTGCTTAATATCTGAGCTTTGGCCAGCTAACATCTACCTGAAATCAACTGGACGTATAAGTGAATTTAAGTACACTTTTATCTGATCTTTTTCATATAGTACATATTTAATTTATTTATTTGTGTTTCTCACTGAATATTAACTCAACTGAAGTTGTGGCTGTCTCTCTACAGAGTACTTGTTAGAATTTCTGTGTAGCCATTGATAGCAGTGGGGGGTAGTTTCACCTCATCACTGTAATTCTGTCCTGCCTTATATAAGTGGTACATTTTGAGTTATCTCTGCTTAATATCTGAGCTTTGGCCAGCTAACATCTACCTGAAAACAACTGGACGTATAAGTGAATTTAAGTACACTTTTATCTGCTTTTTTCATACAGTACTGTATTTAATTTATTTGTGATTCTCACTGAATATTAATTCAACTGAAGTTGTGGCTGTCTCTCTACAGAGTGCTTGTTAGAATTTCTGTGAAGCCATTAATAGTAGTGGGGGGTAGTTTCACCTTATCACTGATATTCTGTCCTGCCTTATATAAATGGTACATTTTGAGTTATCTCTGTTTAATATCTGAGCTTTGGACGGCTAGCATCTACCTGAAATCAGCTGGACGCATAAGTGAATTTAAGTGCACTTTTATCTGCTCTTTTTCATATAGTACTGTATTTAATTTATTTATTTGTGTTTCTCACTGAATATTAACTCAACTGAAGTTGTGGCTGTCTCTCTACAGTTAGTTCCTCACCCACCCTCCCTGTTCTTGTTTTGGTGTTAATGTTGGTGGCTTTGAAATTGCCCGCCCCTCTTGTAGATTTGTATTTGGATACTCCTTCTGGGCCCATCTCATTTGCTCACTCAACTGAGTGCAGTGAGGTCATATTCTGATTTCAGGCACTCCTACTGTGTACAAAAGAGAACATTTGGGAAGGACAACCCCTGTAGCCTCTTAACCCTGCTCTGTTCCCTCCCTCAAAAAAATAAATAAATAAATAAATAAAATATATATATTTTTTATTCAGCTGCTCTTACTGTAACTGTCTTAGTTGCTGTTCTGCGTGCTGTTATCTGTTCAGTCATTCTTACTCTGCACTTATTACTACTTGTTAGTAGCCTTCTAATTTACTGCCTTCTGTACTTGTTTTTGAGTCATTTGTTAATTTAATTGTATTTATTTGAACTGTATTTGACGTAGTGTTGCTACACACTCTGGTGTGCTGGCCTGCACTGCAATTTGAATTGTATTTACTGCTGTTTTAGATGTTTTCTGTAAAAAAAAAAAAAAAAAAAAATTCTAAGCTTGTTTCCTGCCTTTCCTGTAACTAGTCAAGTCCAGATACAGTCTTGCTATATCCAGGACTGTTCGTAAGCTTCTGAGACCCCCAAGCCTTTCTGTGTTGGAGGGAAGCCTTCTAGATTATCAGTGGGAATGGTAAGCACTAGGTAGCCTATCTACCATGGGAAGAGTGGGTTTTGGCCCTGAAATTGTAGTTCATTGGCTGTTTGGGCAGTTTTTCCATCTCTTTCTACTTTCTGGTTTAAAAGCCTGTTTTCCATTTGGTCCCCGCCTTTCCTGTAACTAGTGTAGTCCAGGTACAGATTTGCTGTATCCAGGACTGTTGGTAAGCTTCTGAGCCCCCCAAGCCCTTCTGTGTTGTAGAGAAGACTTCTAGCTTATCAGTGGGAGTGGTAAGCACTAGGTAACCTATCTACTACAGGAGGAGTGGTTTCTGGACCAGAAATTATAGTTTATTAGCTGTTTGGGAAGCTTTTCCATCTCTTTCAACCTTCTGATTTAAAAGCCTGTGTTTGCGCTTGTTTCCTGCCTTTCCTGTTACTAGTCTAGTCCAGGTACAGATTTGCTGTATCCAGGACTCTTTGTAAGCTTCTAAGCCCCCCAAGCCTTTCCGTGTTGGAGGGAAACCTTCTAGCTTATCAGTGGGAGTGGTAAGCATCAGGTAGCCTATCTACCAGAAGAGGAGTGTTCCCTGGCCCAGAAATTGTAGCTATTGGCTCTTTCTACTTTCTGGATTAAAAGCCCATTTTGCGTTTGGTCCCCAATTTTCCTGTAACTAGTGTAGTCCAGGTACAGATTTGCTGTATCCAGGACTGTTGGTAAACTTCTGACCCCCCCTAAGCCCTTCTGTGTTGGAGAGAAGCCTTCTAGCTTATCAGTGGGAGTGGTAATCACTAGGTAACTTATCTACCACAGGAGGAGTGGTTTCTGGCCCAGAAATTATAGTTTATTAGCCATTTGGGAAGCTTTTCCATCTCTTTCAACCTTCTGATTTAAAAGCCTGCATTTGTGCCTGTTTCCTGCCTTTCCTATAACTAGCCTAGTCCAGTTACAGAGTTGCTGTATCCAAGATTGTTAGTAAGCTTCTGAGCCCCCCCAAGCCTTTTTGTGTTGGAGGGAAGCCTTCTAGCTTATCAGTGGGAGCGGTAAGCACTAGGTAGCCTATCCTCCATGGGAAGAGTGATTTTTGGCCCAGAAATCGTAGTTTATTTGGCCATTTGGGCAGTTTTCCATCTCTTTCAACTTGCTGGCTTAAAAGCCTGCGTTTGTACTTGTTCCCTGCCTTTCCTGTAACTAGTCTCATCCAGGTATAGATTTGCTGTATCAGGGACTCTGTAAGCTTCTAAGCCCCTCCAAGCCTTTCTGTGTTGGCGGGAAGCCTTCTAGCTTATCATTGGGAGTGGTAAGCATTAGGTGACCTATCTACCACAAGAAGAGTGGTTCCTGACCCAGAAATTGTAGCTACTATCCGTTTGTCAGTTTTTTCCATCTCTTTCAAAGTTCTGGTTTAAAAGCCGCACTTGTGTTTGTTTCGCACCTTTCCTGTAACTAGCCCAGTCCAGATACAGAGTTGCTGTATCCAGGACTGTTGGTAAGCTTCTGAGCCCCACAAGCCTTTCTGTGTTGGAGGAAAGCCATCTAGCTTATCAGTGGGAGTGGTAAGCACTAGGTAGCCTGTCTACCAAGAGAGGAGTGGTGCTTGGCCCAGAAATTGTAGTTTATTGACCATTTGGACAGTTTGTTCGTCTCTTTCAACTTTCTTGTTTAAAAGACCGCATCTGCGCTTGTTTCCCATCTTTCCTGTAACTAACCTACTGTGTAGCACTAGAAAGCCTTAAACTGATACAAGCCTTCTAGCTTAGAAGAGGGACTTTGGAGTGATTAAGTAGCAGTTTTCTGTACTTTCTTTCAGTACTTAACTGTTTTCCACCTAAACGCAGATTTTCCAGCATTTATTGTGATTTAAAAGCTTGTTTTTTTCACATATTGTACTTATTTGACTGCTGGCACTTTTAAAAAGTTGTTTTTTGTTTAAATAATTTAACTGCTGTATGCTACACACTAAAGTGCAATAGCCTTTTCTGATCATTTGTAGTTGTTTAAAGCTGTTTTAAGTGCATTTTTTACTGTTTTTGCCTTATCTTTAAAAAAAAAATTCCTTGTTTCCCACCTTTCTAAGCTAGTATAGTCCAGTTTTCAGGCTAGTGCTGAATTCAGGGCTGTAATACTAGTTTCTAAGTTACCCATACCTTACTTGGATAGAAGGAAGTTTATCTGTTCACATGTGAGAGAGGGGAGCTTTGAGCAACCTATCTGTCACTGGAGGAGTGGTTTCATTCCAGAAGTTAGTAGTTTATTGGCCTTTTTGGGCTAATTTCTATCTCTTTCATTTCCCTACTATAAAAACCGCGCTTGTACAGTTTTGTGCACCGGGCAGCGGCGGTTAGCTACAGTTAAATTATTCCTGGCTCCACTAAGTCTCCTCTTCAGTTTTTCCCTTGAAACTAGTCTAACTCTCAACCTAAGCACTCAAAAAGCATCCTACAGCCCAGCACTTTCTCAGACCTAATAGCAAGCACTAATGTACCCTGACACTGATTGCCCAGCAGGGCAAGGCTCTTTATTCACCCCTCACCAACCAAGTGAATAGGCAGCTCACCCTACTATTCAGGCATGACCAAAGGGCAATTTCAGGTGTACTCTCCAGTCCAGCTGGTGAATCTGGGTATCCTGAGGCAATGTTACAACTGCCTCATGTACACAGACAACCCTCTCCTCCTACGACAAAACACTAACATATGCAAGAGATGCAATTATACAGCCAAACTAGAAGCTAAGCTGTCTCCACCAAAGACTGGAATAGACAGTCAATAGCAGAAGGTTAACACTTGCACCACACCTCCAGCCACACACAGACCTACTAAAACAGCACTGGCAAAAAATACACATAAATACACAAAATCATACTCAAAGGCTCTAAACAAAAACCTACAAAAGTATCAGAGACCTCCAAAGCAGACATCCAAACAATATGCACCTCCCGTCACAAACCAGACAACACATAAAACACAAAATCAGTGTGCCTCACAATCACATTAAGGCAAAATAACATACCTAACACACTACTAATAGGTGACTATAGTCAGGCACACTGACATCCCACTCACGAGGCTGGACAAGCAGAAGGTTACTGTTAGCTGCCTGTCGGGAGCAAGAATCTGCCACATAACACAAGCACCCAGGTCACTCCAGAACAAGTACAAATATGACTCTGTCATTGTTCATGTTGGTGTGAATGACCTGAGACATACCTCCCTGGACTATATGAAAAGAGACATGGAAGAGCTCACTGATCATGTAGCCCAGGCTGGTATGACCCTGACCCTGAGTAGCATCCTGCCCTCACCAAGAATGATACCTCAGTATAAAGAAAAAGTGATCAATTTCAACAATTGGCTAAGCTTCTGGTGTCAGTCAAAGGGGATCCAATGTCTGGCAGCCTGGGACTGACATGCTCGACAAGCCCCATTGCTTCACAATAGACTTTCAAATACTGGTGAAGGCTCTTGCTGCCCCCATAGTGCTTTTTTTTTTAGGCAAGGGTCAAAAGTCAAACCTACCTCCATAAATAGCACAGTTAACAAAAAAATGAGGGTTATGCTACTCAACCCCAGGAGTTTAAATCTCAAAATGCACGTACTCGAAGCACTCCTCGGTATGGAGAACATAGGGTTACCACCTGTCCCACTTTGTGAGGGACAGTCCCTCTTTGGACAGTTGTGTCCTGTGAAAAAAAAAACTAAAAAATTACAAATGTCCTGAGATTTTAGGACAAAAAATATTTCCTAAGTTTGTTTAATAGTTGCATAAAACAGTTATTTTTCATCTGAAACACCTAAATGGTATAAGAAATAGCATAAGTAACTCAAATGCTGCAACAATAACCTTTTATTTTGGCACAGAAGTGAAGTTCTGTCCTTGGCACTGGCTGTGGGTATGTCTTGTTTTGCAAAATCTCATGTTTCTACAAAAAATGTCCCACTTTGACCATTTAAAAAGGTGGCAAACCTAGGAGAACATCGACATCTGTGCAGTAACTGAAACCTGGTTCAAGGCTCCAGAGAGCACCCCAGCACTACCGGGCTACAACTTATACCAGACGTTACGACCACAGAACACGGACCAAAACACAAAAGGAGGGGGTGTATCCATATTCATCAAGGATACCTACACCTGCAGGTTAGTGGCGCAGCATAATACCTCTGAGATCATCCATGTGCAACTAACATCGGGCAAATCTGCAATGCAAATTGTGGCCTGCTACAGATCAGCCTCCATGACCCAGGACCACCACTCCACCTTTCTGGAGACATAGGAAAACATGAAGGTCCAACCAAACACCCTGATATTAGGCGATTTCAATTACCCTACCGTTAACTGGGAAAACTACTCAAGTACAAACTCCCAGGTCCAGCGCTTCCTTGAATTTATCAACTCAAATGCCCTGGATCAGCTGGTAAACTCCCCTACCAGTGGTGAAAACATATTGGACCTGGTCATCACCAACATGGGCAACAGGTGTTCCATACCAGATGTCAACCTGTCACTGGTTAGATCAGACCATAAACTAATCACTCTGGATGTCCACACCCCACCACCACCCCCAACTAAGGAAACCACAGTAAAAAAACTTTTTTAATGCAAACTTCACCTTACTTAAGACAGAGGTGATAAGTTTCATAGCCCCCATGCTAAAGGATAATACTTCCCAAGATGCAGAAACTTTTATAAATGCACTCTATGAGCACCTGCAAGGATGCATGGATTGTGCCATCCCTAGCAAAACCAAGACTCACTCCTCTAAGAGAAGGAAACCAGTTTGGTGGACCCCTGTCATAAACAGGCTATACAATAGAAGGATGGAACTAGTTCAGAAAAAAAAAAAACAAATCCCAAGAAGGAAAGACATCTCTGATCAGTATCAGTAAGAAATTAAGGTCCCTCATGAAATCATCCAAGGCTAACTTCGAAAGAAAAATAGCCAAGGATTCAAAAGATAAGCCCTCTTTAGCTATGTTAAGAATCTAAGTGGCAACTCACAGATATGCACTGAACTAGTGCAAAATAGCACAAAATATACTGAACCTACTGATATTGCCAACATCCTGGCAGATAGATTCAGTGCAAACTTCACCCCCCTGTCATCCCAAAAAGGGCCCACAACAATACCGGAAAAGTGTAGTGTCCCAGAAATCACAGACGCACAGGTGAAAACAGCCCTTTCAAAAGCCAAAAACACAGAGTCAATGGGGCCAGATGGTGTCCCAGGCTGCATCTTCATGAACTACAGAACGAAGTAAACCCTCACCTAAACACGCTGTTCAACCTTAGCCTTTCAACAGGCTATGTACCCATAGAATGGCGCACAGCAATGGTTATTCATCTCCACAAAGGAGGGGCCACAACTGACCCTGGTAACTATCGCCCCATAAGCCTGACTAGTCTGCTCTGTAAGGCTATGGAGCGCATCATCATGGAACTCATTAACAAAGACATTGGGAACCTCTAAACACATGACCCAACCCAGTTCGGCTTTGTTAAGGGCAGATCATGCCTACTAAACCTGGCTGACTTCTTTGAGACAGTCACCAAGGCCATAGATGAGGGAAAGGTGGTTCACACAGCCGACCTTGACCTCGCCAAGGCTTTTGACACCATTCCCCACTCGGGTATTACAGAAAAACTCACCAGCCTGAACATAAACCCCTACATCATGAGATGGGTTGCCAACTGGCTTACAGACAGAACTCACACGGTAAGAATAGCGGGCTCCAGGTCCGACTCTAAACCAGTCACAAGTGGTGTCCCACAACACTCAGTCCTGGGACCCCTACTGTTCAGCATATACTTCTCAGAAGTACAGGAAAACACAGGAGGACTATGGCTAATCAAGTTCACTGATGACTGCAAACTGGGAGCCATAATTGACTCTCTGGCTGACATGGACATCTTCCAAAAGGGCCTTACTGAGACGGACACCTGGTGTCAAAGTCATGGCCTCAAGCTAAATGCCAAAAAATGCATAGTCATCCCATTTGGGAAAAACAAAACACCCACGAATTACCACATAGGTGGCAGCCCCCTTAATACAGAAGAGGTAATAAGAGATCTGGGGACCCAGGTAGATAGTAATCTCTCCTTTGACAATCATATTGCCAAAGTAGTTAGGAAATCCTTCTATATAGCCCATCTAATTACTAAAGGGTTTGCATCTAGAAATAAAGAGGTTATAGTGCCCCTCTGCTCATCACTTATCAGACCCATCATAGAGTACAATGCCCCATTTGAGATGTACCTCACAAGACCCTTCCAACAGCTGGAAAGACCACAAAAGTACCTCACCAAGAGGATTACTGGCCTCAAACATATGTCTTATGCAGCCCGACTGAAAAAACTCCGGCTGTACTCAGTGGCATATCGCTTACTCAGAGGTGATCTCTACCTGACTTACAAAGCCATGTCCAACTCAGAATTGATGGACATGCTCCACCTAAAGAAATCCAAGTCACTGCGAGCCACGCACTCTAGTGAGCTAAACCTCACCACAACAATAAATAGAACATGCTGGAGGGATAGATTCCTGTCACAGAGACTCACCATGCTTTGGAACAAAATTCCAAACTACATTAGGCAGAGCTCCTCACTAACACTCTTCAAGAGAAACCTTGACGAGTGGATGGGTAACAGAAAATACACCTCTGAGATCACTTCATTGGCTCTGCTTGACAGAGGATCAGTTAATTAATCAATGGGGCAGCGAAAGCCAACACACACTGACTAGGCTCTGCTCTTGGGCAGATAGCCTAGTACCTACCTATGAACCTATGAACCTATGTCTGACAGCACACGTGTACTAATCAGCAATTCAGGGACAAGCCAATGAGGTCTTTCACATTAAAGCCATAGCTGTCTCTGAATTGCATTTTCTTACTATCATTTAATTGGCCAGCCTGTTGTGTGAGAGGTATCTTTTTGCTGAATCTCAGGGCATGGATAAAATTCCATATACATTATAAATGTTTGCGTAATATTTTTTTTTATTCTCAGCTATGTCCAAAAAATGGCAGCTGGTTTGGTGGTTAGCTGGTTTTGTACTCCAGATGCTCATGGGCAAGATGCATTGTGACCGCTATTGCATGAGCCATGGATCTGTTTTCTCTGAAGGCAAACTGCAGTGAATCAAATGTTGATGGTAGTTCAGCAGGCAGGTGTTTCTTGACTAGCTTCTCAAAACATTTCATAACTGTGGATGTGGGTCTATATTATATTTTTGAAAATGTCAAACATCGAACACCATATGGTCGACAGCATATGAGCAATGTTTGAAATTTTGAAAATATAATAAAAAAATAAAAATAAAAAACTTTACTTACCTAAACACTGTAGGTGGGGGGGGGCAAGCCCCCCTGCACCCCCCACATCCCCACTACTTAAATATTCCTACTCCGAGATCGCACTGCATTGAAGTAAAGGGAAAATATTCCCTATGGCGATTTCCGTGTTACACATGCGACGTTTCGACCAGTTGGGTTCGCTCAATACATGTTCATTGTTTACAATTTTTGATCACGCGATAAGAACCCATGGATGTACGTGCAACAGGCCTGAAATCATTCAAGCTGGAAGGTGAGGATTTTTTGGGTAGAGGAATGATATTCATTATTCTGTAACATGAAGGGACCTTTGCTAGGCCAAGCGAGGTGTTTAATATATCCATGAGTACTGTACATAGTCGGTCTGCCCAGCTCTTTAACACCTTATCCAAGATATTATCTGGACTGGCCGCCTTTCTGGGATTGACTTTCTGTAGCACCCTTTTTGCTTCCATTGGGCTAAGATTGAGTACTGCATCATATTGCTCTGTGTGTAACCTTTGCACAGTTCTGGTGTTTCTCCCCTCAAATATTCCTAAAAAGGTATTCAGCCTGTGTAGGAAGTCAGTATTGTCATCACATTGTGCAGCTCCCATTTTATAGTCCATAATGTGTTCTACACCCTGCCACAGCTGTGTGGTATCCCTCATGTCCTCAAAATGGTTTAGTATGTTTCTCCCATATTCCCTCTTAGCCTCTTTTATGCCTTTCTTCAGGTTTGCCCTTGCCACACTTGAGGCTTCTTTGTCATTTGCCCTCAGTGCTGAATTTCATGCCTTCAGAAGATCATAGACCTTACTTGTAAGCCAGGGCTTTTGCTTAGCTCTTGTGATGATGCTTCTGATTTCTGTGACATCATCAATGTAATTTATGATGTAAGCCATCACTGCTTCAGTATATTCATCTAGGTCAATGTGCTGGTCTGTTGTGGCTGCCTCCATGAAAATACTTCAGTTACTACACTCAAAACAATCCTGGACAGCTGAGATGAACAGGAATATATGTCTTGGAGGAAGAATAATATTCACATTTTGAATTTTAATAATATTTTTTAAACAGATCAATAACATTTTTAACATTATTTTATAAAGCTTAGTAGCAACTAACCCATATGTATTTTGGGTTTTATTAACTCTTGTCAGTTATAGGATTTGTAAGGTTCTTGATATTCTCCTTTGAAAGTTTATTTTTTATATTCTTATTTAAGAACATATGTACTGCATTTCATATCTTCACAATTATTTACTATATTATGATTTTTCACAAAAGGCACAGCTTCTTATAGTGTGTTAAATATTTAGTTTTATTACACAGAAATAGTCTAGTTTTATAAAGAGTATGCATTTTAGTCTAACTTTTAAGAACTTTACAAGGGGCAACATCCTTTCTTTTCTCCCATTGCTTAAGTGGAATCATCATTTTTATATCTTATAATATTACACTTCCCTTTGGCAGGAGGATTGCATCATGTAGTTTTTAGTACAAGTCCCTTGTCCAAATAGGAAATATGTTTTACAATTGCACATTTTTGAAGTAATTCTGGCTTTGTCAAGTTTTTCAAGACAGACATATGAGCTCTATTCCAAAGGACAGTTGTTCCTGCAATTTTAGTATTTTTGGACACCAGGTGGTTAAGAAGTTGACAGTATTATTATCCAACATTTTTTCTGGAATCATAAAGTCTGAGATGAACAGGAATACTAATAATAATAACTTAATTTGTTAACTGAGGTAGAGTACAGATCCCCATATACCTATTTCAGGCTCAGTCTGGGAGCACTGTCTTGATAATTGACTTACTCAGAGGCCCACAGTAGGTAAATAGAGGCTATGAAAATCAAATCCAGAGCTTCTGTCTTGTATAGGTGCATCAGCTATAGTCTTAAATTTCTGTGGAAAACTATCTTTAATCTGAGATTCTTGTTGAATTATGAATTTAAAGAATTACCCCTGCTTCTTATAGTCTTCTTGAATAAACCAGTTTAAGCAAAAAAATACTTTACTTTTATAGATAATTCTCTTATAGAAATCATTGTTTGTTGTAAGTCTTTTTTTTTAAGGTTTGCCATGTCGATAAGTTCTGGAAGTGCTCATTTTCATGAATTGCTCATAGATTCATAGACTGTTATTAGGCTAATGACCCATGGGGGGGGGGGGGGGCTTTCCAAGCCTAGTCACATTTTCCTGAAAGAATAACGATGTCCTGTATTTAAACAGGACATAGACTAGACTAGTAAGTGTGGAAGAATCTGTAAAATAAGTCTAGTACCATAAGTATATTATTCTAAAAAGATTTCATCAATCTAATGTTCTTGAAGTGATATAAATCTTTCTTTAGTCAAGTTTTATGGAACATTGGAATATTGCTGTCACATTTCTTTATTATCTGAAGAGGATCAATCTATCAGGAGCTGCTACTTGGTGGCCATCTTTGAGTCTAGAACAAACCTTCATCAGTACAGGCTCAGCTCACAAATAAACAATGTCATTGATATACTTAGAATGTATAACGGGGTAACAGTCATGTGTATGGCTATTATGGCTCATTACTCTGATAAATGTGATTGTTTGATATCTGTAGTGTGCAAAAGAGTAAGTGAACGAGTAAATAACTCTCAATTACTCGCTCATATTGCACATTTTCAAAGACCTAGCATTGACAATATATAAGCACTGACAAAATCTAAAGGGAGGTGATGCCAATGCTAGCAAGCATACACAGATCTTTGAAAAGATGTTTATATAATGGTTGTGGTGCTGTTCATTGGCACATGATCATATTAAAGGCTCATTTTGTAGAATCTACCAAAAACAAAGTCAAACTTAAAGGACTGGCTGTTGTGAGATCAGGTACTCCTAAACTCCCCACTGCACACTGTAAACTGCTCTAAGGTCTCACATCCTTGCGTAGGTTAAACATTTTTGACAAAATATCTACTGCTGGCTTGGGCATTGCTCAATCAACACATAATTAGTGTGCAAAGGGAATTTACTACCATGCATTATGCATGTCAGGAGTTTTAGCAATGAATTATCAAATAATTTTCTTTGAAGAGCTCTTGTAACTCTTGTCTGAGTAGAGAACCTAGCACTACCTCAGGGAACCTCCTCCCAATGAGGCTAAGCACTACAACACATTTCTTTTCATTAAAAAAGGCTCCATATGGATAACAAAAGAAACCCAGTATAATGTTAACGACTGTTGATGCTTTTATTTACAGTTCTTTCTGTAGCACACACTGGAATTACTTACTTTTCCAAACACGATGTTTTGGCCATCTAGTGAAACATTAGTGATGCACAAAAAAAGGCAATATATCTCAGCAAGACTGGTTGTGACATATGTCCTGTGACAGATCAAATGAACAGTATCCTCAAGCTATGAGGATTTATATAATGTAACTGTGGCTAAATATCAGTGAAAACATGTTCTTGAAGTATAATTTCTTCAGTTCTACATATCTTAATGTTTACAGATTAAGTACCAAGATTATGAAGTTGTACAACTGCAGAGGTGAAAGGGTATTTGGATTTCTTTTAACATTCAGGCCCCTTTACCACTGAGATTGTGCAACTTCAGAGTTAATCTATATAAGTAGCAGACTGTGAAGCTGCAGGGGTCCTGCAACACATTTATTGGAGCCTTCTCTAGGTAGTGCATTTTTCTGTAAAGTAATTTTGAAGTCTTGAAATGTAGATTATTTTTATTAACTCTTCTCGTGCTGATTAAAGCATTGTTAATGAGCTGACGTGCAGAATATATTTCTATAACTTACTAGAATATATTTGGAGTCTAGTGATAGTTGCAAGAAAGGGGGGTGTGTATTTATGTGTGAATGAATACCCCTTTCATAGTGCTAATGTAATTGTGAGTGAAAGTGAGCTTGAGAGTCTACATCTGCCTTCAGAGATAAGAATAGATCTTACTTTTGGCCTGGTTTCTATGAAATAAATCAGAGAGAAATGGCTGTGCCATAATCACAGGTACTTGAAGTTAACATGTACTCAGTTCTATTTGGCCAAGTGAGGTAGCACTATTTGTGTGACAAAACCTTGAGCCCGACTTCATTACAGAAAGTATTAATGTGAGCTTGCACACCTTGAGGTTAAGCAGTGTATTCCTGAATCTGCTGACAGTTTTATTTTGCTACATAAGCAGAAAGGGGAATACTGTTGGATGCTATAGACTGGACCAACTTTATTAAAGCAAGGTCATCAGAATAAATATCGTTTTTAAGCTCTGGCATATCATGTCTGAAAATTTTCTGTTCAGAGGCATGGTAGATACAGAACAGTACAGCAGAACTCTGATGATGCATTTAAGTACCTAGATCTCAAACCATTTGCCAATGGAGAGACAATGCCACATTTAACTGGTTCTTCAGGAAAAGTAAGGTTGGAAATCTAAGTGAAAAGGTAAAGTCCAAAGGAAGAATCTGAGTTTTCATGTGTCATTAATGGTATGAAAAATATCTGTTACCTATGGTATAATCCCAGTTACTCTCGTGAGGCTTAATATATACTTATCGACCATGGGAGGGGTAAGGTCAATCTAACACCAAACAGGATAGTTTAGTTCAAGCAGCAAAAGGGAAACTGGCTAGGTTTAAAATGGCCTGCAAGAGCAGCTGGCCTAGTACTTACCTATAACCCTATCAAAAGTAGTGGGACTGTTGCTACGCAAAACATTATCCTTCTTTTCACACTAAAGGATATAATGGACAGCCACTGTTTAGGATAAATGATAAATATGGATTCATTGTCTCTCAAAGATGTTCTATTGCAAAGATCAGTTATTCATTTTGCATCACACAAAGTCACTACTGCTCATCAAAATGGTTTATCACAGCTTAAAATTATGGTTTTCAAGTTAATTATCCACAATATATGATAGTGAATTATCTTTTTCCATCAACAAAAAATGTTTAATCATAAAGCAACATATTTAGCTATGCTGCAAAATTCCAGGTTAAAAGTGACAATTATTTCAGATTTTAACTGTTCTTGATTTTTGGGAGGCTCTTCTACATTCAAGAGATGGAAGTTGAGAGATATGACTACTTCAGACAGATTGGAAAGTGGGTATTATAATGATATGGGAAAAAGTTAGCAATAGCAGAGTTATTGTCTTTGTTGGGTATAGGAACAGAATGCCACACTTTCAGAACTGTGAGACAGTGTGACTGGAAAAAGTTGTAAATGGCTACAAAGGCAGTAAGATTTCAAGCCCTTGGCTTTTTCACTTCAGGGTGTCACTACTTTGAAGCAGGCCTGATATACTTTACACATATACTCATCTATTCAGTGTTTCTACAACTACAGCAAAAGCTATTTTTCTTCAAGAAATGTCCAGCACTCTGCTGTGCATATTGCAAAAAAGAATAATTGGCAGAGAAAGCAATAACTACAAACTACAGCATAAGGGTTCAATACTCATAAAGCATAAACTACTCAGAATTAGCACAGAAGACAAATAGTTGTTAAAAGACAAAACTGGTCCACAGCATTCCACTACCCAGGGCAACAATGACTTCATCTAAAATATATGTCAGTAATGTATAAACCAGAATGTGCAATATATTTGCAGAAAATACTTTGACCCCCATAAGAGTTAAATGCAATTTTGTTTGGGTTGAACAGGCCACCATCAAATGAAAAATTCTGAGTACTAAACATTGCATGTACAATGTTGCTTAAGTAGGCAAAATGAGTTTGCTCCTACCATAAAATATCCTAACATAACCACTTCAGTGGCATGGAGGGATAAACACATAGAGAGATAAAGCCCTGATTATGGCCCAGCCAACAAAGGTTCAATTGCCAGCTTGGGTGATAAATGAAGCAGCAGATAGAGATGGGTGTGTCCATCCTGGGGGGTTGGTGGTTACATAAGGGTCCTCATGGTGATCTCTGGTGGAGGCTATGGTTGTCACATTGTGGGGGTGTTAACCAAAGAGGGGAAATGGTGGTGGGCCTTGCTGTGCTGCTACAGAGGTGGGGTGATACATTGCATGACATCATTGCATGCCCACCCCTCACACACAACCGCAAAGACCACAATGAGAGGGGGGTATAACAGAGCAGGGCTTGAATAAAAACATTCTGGACTGATGGTGGTGGGCAAGACTACCCCAAAATGCCCTTATGTTCCACGGTTGGCCCAGGCTAAACTGGAAATTAGTCTGGGTTTTGAAGAAGATGGCAGACCTGACACAAATGTGGCACATTAGGAAAGAAGGCCTTAGGATGATGCATGGGAGCATAAAGTGCTCCAAAAAGTTATAACATAAATGCTCCCAAAGCATTTAAATTGTGCACCTTTACATCAATTCCTCATAGAGTTTATTACTAATAGAGTAATATGATTTAGCAGAATATACCAAAAATGCTTACTCAAAATATCAGTAACTGGTGACATGTCTTTCTATATGTTAAACAAAGGTTTGTGTGAAGGAATTGAGGAATAAAAGACATAAATGACATATGCTGCTACCTATCTGGCAAAGGCAGGGAAGTAATCTTCATATGAATAACAGGTCAAGAAAATGGATTTGTAATTAAGATGTTGCAGAGAAACAAGAAACAACACTACGTCACTGAAAACAGCAGAAACAATGTGCTGTAAAAAGATATATAGTAATGTTAGCATGACAGCATCAGGACCTGTATAGAAAAGACTGTAAAGAAACACTCTATAAAATGGAAGCATTGAAACAATATAGAAAGTAATCAGCAGAATTTAATGACAAGAGTGAAAAGCACAGTTAATGCAGACTTTGGAACAGCAGAAGAAATCAGAGCCAGACAATACAATACTGTCAGCTTTACAAAGCAGTTAGTGAACAAAAATAAATAAAAAGAATATTAAGCTGGCCATATGTAAAAGCCTCCAGCTGAAATAATGAGGTCAAATGTGTGCAGGACTATGGAGTTCAAGGAGCAGTTCTGGGCAGGCAATAATTTGTTGTAATTAAATCAGCCACCAAACCAAGAAAAGCATAGGAAATTAGCAAATAGCATGCTGTCCAGACACTACAGGAAGTAAATAATTAATTCAGTCCGCTACCAAACCAAGGACAGCACATGCAAATGATCAAATAACATGAACAGCCTGTCTAAATACTGCAGGCGGTAAACAAATTATTAAGTTAGATACAAAACAGGGGGCATAGCAAAAAGAGCAAATGACTTGATATGCATACTGTAGGCAGTAAATAAACAATTAGCACACCATAGAAGCAAAACAAATCACAAGTTGTCCTTACGAGTGTGGTATCCATCCTTTAAATGAATTCTGTATCTTTTTAAGACAGAAAAGGCAACTGTTTATGAATTTTTTAAATGTATTTCAAGGGTCTGATGCCAGATGCCAAATGCCAAGAATGTATGCAAAAATAATCCACAGCACTAGTGCTATATTGCCTTTAGTAAGGATGCAGTAGGAGGGCTCTGCAGACTTACAGATTCAAGAAATGACTGCACTTTCATGGTATTTTTTTCCCACTGCAGAACCAGTTAAGACATTGAAGTTCTTAAGGCATAATAACCTCTCTATTTTCTGTAGTTATTATCAATGCAGAAGGAGAAAGGCAATACATTCTTACCATCTCTTTTCTGGTCTCTTTTATTAGCTTTTAATGCTTGTTACTGCAACCCTGTTCTGTTAGCAGTTAAGGAATTAATCAATGATCACAACTTTAATATACATGTTTTTGATAAAAAGAATATATAAACATGAAAGGTACATGATAAGACATAGCCAAGTAGTGATGGTAAAAAGGCATTTACAGAACATTTAATTTTCTACAATTATCTGTTTTTTACATCTTCTCTGCTCAAATGATGTTGAACTAATTTATATTATGACCTATATTTGAGCCTCTGGAAAAAACACTATTAAAATTAAACAAAGGATTAAGTAGGCTGTGAATACTGAAAAATTCAATACTTATATTGTTGCTAATTTGCATTGTTATTTTTGCATTATTTGAATTAATTTCTTTTTTTTTCAGAAAAGCCATTCTCTTACTGCTCTTGTTGATTTTGAAGTATTAGTTTAAGGGTGTGCACACACAACAAAGTATTAGTTTAAAAGTATGCACACTTATGCAACCAGCGTATTTAACATTTTTATTTTTTATATTTTTTCTCCTAACAGATTTGTTTTTCAATTGAATTATACAAGTTATAGGTCACATTAAAGATGGGAAGTTTTTGGCATCCTACCGTAGTCAACACTGTCTCTCACTTGCTGAACTGGGCTGGCTTGAACTCCCTCACCTCATTCAATTGTATCAACTCTGACTCACCCACAAACTAGTAAACCATCCACTAAATGTCCCATCCCTCCAGAATCTACTCCAACCCTATCGCACCACCAGACCACTAAGATCCAGCAATAAAAATCGCTTGCAGATCACTAAAGCCAATAACTCTGCTGATGAAGCACTATTCTCTTGCACCATAGCCAAATTATGGAACTCCCTCCCACCCACAATTACCTCCATACCATCATGCACCCACTTCAAAACTTTACTAAAAGCACCTAAAACATGCTGGCTATGCCCTTGCAACTCCCACTCTAATATCACCCACCCCATCCAACCACTACCTTTCTTTCCACTCCACTAACTACCTTGATTATAGCAAGCTCAGATGCTCATAAGCCTAGTACTTATTATACAGCAGGAACTTCTTATTGTAACATTTGTTAATGTCTGTTATGTGCTTCACAGATAAAGATTCTAGTTGTCTACTGATGTACTATGTTCTTCATCTGTAAATATGTTGTAAGTAATTGCTATGTAAATTTTTAATCGCTATGTAATCCAATGTAACTACTGTCTGTTTATTTTAACTGTGGAGCTTTTCTCCCCGGGCCTCCGCTGAAAATGGACCTACGTCCAGTCGGACACTCCCAGTCAACAAATATAAATAAATAAATGATTTACTGAGGTCGCATTTTTTATATCACAAAAAACTGGCATTTTAACAGGGGTGTACAAACTTTTTATATCCACTGTATACAATATAAGCACCATTGAATGATTGCTGGACGCATTATGATCTGTACTATAGTGTGTGTATGTATAGAACCTGATAGTATTTCAAACAATAAACGGCATAGTAGTTAGTGTTCTCACAAGTGAAATCTAACATATCTAGATGTATGTGGTTGTAATCTAAGTTATATTATCTGTGAAGTTACTAATGTTCTTCTTGTTTCTCTCACCCCACTCCTTCTCTTCTTTCATTTATTCAATCACTATATTTATTATCATTTGATATTATCATATTATGTGTTATTACCTCTTATGTTGGCCTTATGTATGATTTAATATTGCTTTGCTGTTAAAAAAAACTTTCATTTACATTATTTACTGTTGTGTTCCGCGTTATATTATTTTCAGTTTGTTTCCATTACTCATTATTGTTTTCTTTTATGCTTTTAATTACATTTGTTTTGTGTTATGCTTATTTTTCCTTTATGTTTATATTTTATGTACCACAGCATGACAGGGTAGGCCAGTTCCTAGCATTTCTGGGCCTCAGCCTGGTGGCATGACTTCTGCTGCCCCTGCACTACTTGCTGCATCAGGTAGTTACTCCCCACAGGCTGGGGATGTGCCCCCCCTCTGGGAGTGGAGGTGGAGGGGATGTTTTTGTCAACCAAGAGCAACTGCCAGGCTTGGTGCATAGGCTTGTGCACCAAACTGTTGTTGCACGACTATGCAGGATGGGCACTGTCTGTCCCCAAGTGCCAGCATCGACCACTGCAGTGAAGGTGCAGTGCTGACAATCCCATGGGTGAGGACTTGACAGTGCTACCATGTCTGATGTCCTTGGGACCAGGATCCCCAACACCCTCCACAACCAAGGTGATCACCCCCTCTTGTGTCCCACACCATCCCTGTCTGCTGTTTTGTCTGCCTTCAAATGCTTCCTCACCTTCTCAACTTACCTTCCCCACACATACCTATGTCCCTTCCCCAACATTCCACTGTCACCCTAAAAAAGGGCATCTTTCCCCACAAAAAAAAAATCATCCCATACATAGCTCTCCATTTTCTACATATGTCCACTGGACACACTTAATTTGGTCCAATTGGCTTGACAACACACATATGTTGCCGTCACTTCTCCCCCTGGGGGTGACAGTCCAAATTCAGCTAAAAATATTTTCAAGTGCACAGTTGTTGCTGTTGAAAAAATGGATAGCTATGGTTCTTTCCTACACCTTTCCTGCACATACCTACCTGCCTTTCACTATGTTTTTCCCCTGTTTACACCCCATTTCACCACTGTCCTATTTCTCTAATTTTCTTTTCTTTAAATAATTATTGCGTGATGCTGCGCTATGCTAAATGGCAGTGTATTACTACATGTATTTGAAAGCAAAATAATCACTTTCAAAAAGTAGACCTGTGCCTATTTCGAACCCAGTACAATTTCAATTGAACAACTGTGCATCAACCCGCCAAGCCACACAGCCAATTAATTAGCACAGCTGTTTTAAAAACATAGTAATTGTCATTTTCTCATCATTAAGCATGTTTATATCATGCTGCACATCACTCCACATCACAAAGCAAATCTGCTAAAAGATTAATGGAAAAATAGGAGTTTAACTGGGACTCTGTTAGAGAAATATATCAATATAAAGCCATGCAGATATTAATAGATGTAAGTGAGGTATGTAACAGCAGGTAACTGTGCAATTATATCTATAGCATGCAAAAATACACCTGCTTTAAAAGTGACTCTGTAGCTCAATCTGTGAAATGCTTTGAAAACATTAATTTTTAGTCCACGCGGTCCTGGGTTCAAATACAGCTGTCTAGCATTTAAAATAGATGTATGTGTACATCACCATTATAAATTGTGATATGTATGACTGTCTCATCCCCTATTTATCCACCCAAAGCAGTACAGATGGAATGTCTGCTTCTAAGTAATGGAAATGAGAGGCCTACAGATAGGACCACATTTTAACTATTCCTATTAAAACCATAGAAAGTTCATAGAATGTCAGGTTATGCATTAGCATGAATTCCCAGAGGATTTTGAAATATGTAATTCAGATGTGGCCCAATAATATCAGACTGCAGTCCACAATGTTCTGCTAGTGATATTACAGACAACCACAGCAGCACAAGTAACATACATATATGGAGTTTGTGCTAGAAGCAACTGTTGCCAGCACAAACATTCCAGATCACTACCATGACATGCACATGACTTGACAGTTGTCCAGCTGGTTGACATAATGGTTAATGTACCCCATACCTTGTTCTAGGGCACACCAAGCAAGCTGCCTTTTACTACGTTAATGATACCTTTGCCTAACATACTTACTTAAACACATACCTTAATTTCCAGTGGGATGAGTTCCCTCAGTCTGGCTCTGGCTGTTCACCCAGGCTGCCACAGATCCCACAGTTACTCTTAAGTGTTGTTGTCCTGCACATTCTTCAGCCTCTCTGTCTATGCATATTGCCTGCACCAGCAGTGTCAGCTTCAGCCTATAGCATACACATCTGTATGTAAAAAGTAGCTGCTACATACATTCTCTCTGTGCTGATATAGTATCTTTACCCCAGTAATTTCTCCCCCAACATTTGAGAAAGGGGATGGAATCTATAATATTGAGGCCTTATATCTTGTTGAGCAGTTACATGGGTTTGGCTGGTTATACTGCAGATAAGCTGTGTAGGCTGCACGTAGCACTTCTGAACCACAGATTGGTTCAGAGTCAATCACCTGCTAATGAAAACCATCTTAAAAAGGCAAACTTCTAGCTAGGAGAACCAGTGTGCATGACAGTTAGTTTGTATGGTTAACTCATTGACACAGTACTTATATAGGAGTATCTTTCAGCAGAGGAGTATTGTACTCCATCAGGTATGTAACCATTTTGTTTCCAACATGATGACTATGTTTGAATATACTTAGGGAGAATGGGGATTACATCAGTAATCCTTTGTTAGAACTGTACTAATGACATAACATTGCTCTCCAGCCATGTTGCACGTACAGAGAATGTAGAGTACAGCCAGGGGTATAATGCTGTGTGATAACTAGGTACACAGGTCTTCTGGCTACTTCCTTTGAAAGCAGTTGTAATAGTACACTGCTATTTTGTTGGCACTTGTTGTTTATACACATTATATAGGGGGGAGATTTTTCCTGCTATCGGGCACACTAAAATGGACTCCTGTGTTGGGTGTGTGATCATATGTGAGTATCTGTCATGGCACAAACAGGAATAGATCACTATTGCTACTATCCTAGTTATATCCACACCTTTTGTATGTTTGGCACACTGCTGATTATGAGATGTGTAATCAAGAGGTGAATACTGATGGCCGCATATATTGCTGTATCTCTGCAAACTGTAGTCCCATGCATGTGATCCTGACATGTGTTCTCATTTTTTTGTATTTCAGGAAATATCATGCATGCATGATGCAGGACACTATTTATTGAGGCAGAAAATGAGCTCACCACTAAGGCTTTGTGCCAACATTATCAAGTCCTGCTGTCCAGAGGGAGAGCAAATAGACTAGAGTGTGCAGCCCTGTGGCATGAACTGGTGCATAACATCAATGCCGTGGGTCACCAGAATCACTTAACTATGAGCAAGTGTGACACCATGCCACAGATATGATAAACTCTGCACGCAGATGTGCAGCTGATGTGGCCAGGGATTATCAGGTCACTGGTGGTGAGCCTGTAGCAGAACAACCTCTCTCAGCCACAGAAGAATTCCTGACAAACCTTGTAACACAGGACAGCTCCCAGGCATCCAGCAGCCAATATGTTGTAGACATGGGTGCGGGTGCCACCCATTCTTCTCAAGAGCAGCATCCAGGTATGCTTAGATCAGCATTGGAATACTGTTGCATTCAGCGTGTCAAAGGGTATATAGTCTTACATGGGTGTCAGGTGTTTTATGGGGGGGGGTGTTAGCTGTAGTTTTAAGCTCATGTAGAGATTATGACATACAAACCTGTTAACTTAGCAGCTACTGTAAATGTGAGACATTTGGACATATTACCCCTGTTATACTGTAATATGCAGTGCTGTTGCCGTTACACCTTCCTCAAAACTTTTCAGGACTGTCAGGAATTGGAAGAGGCCATACTCCTGCTGCTGGTAAGCACAAAACTGTTTTGTCAGAGATGTACATATAGTTCAATATTTTCACTAAAGTGTCATCTCAGGCATGCTGGCTGGATGGATGTACTGTCTGCATGATTGTCAAATGGAGAGATATTTTCTGAATGTCCACAGTTTAGAGTCATACCTTTGCCTTGTAGGTGTGACTATAGTGATTGACTTGACAGTATTGTGAGGACATTACAGATTGCCCTGTCAACTGTGCAGATTTTTGCAGAATGTCAACAGTGTACATAATTTATGTTTTGCTCATGAGATTCTTGTTTAATGAATAATTGCTTTCAAAAACCTACAGCTTGGGGTTGGAAAATAATGTCCTCATGCCCTACTATGTGAGGTTGGGGGTTATACAAGTCTGTAATAGTGACAGTAGTATATGCAGCTTAACATATATTGCACCATAGTACTGCAGAGTATAGAAGTGCAGGTATTACTGTATTGCTTTTTCATTTTTATCACAGGTGACTGGCGAGTTTGGTCTTTGTCCCCTTCTCAACCTGATGTCAGTGTCTCTCCAGACTCTAATGATGAAGGTGGCCCAATTGAGGCACAGCTGGGGGTTGCAGAGGCTGAATCAGACACAGAGGTTGACATCCCTTGTCTACCCTCATTATCACCGTACATAGTTAGCATACTTACACATACCCATTTCCCCTGAGGCCACAGATATTGGACAGTCAAAGGGTCGGGGCATTGAACAGGAAAGAGTGGTTACTATGGCTTCAGTGACTGTTGAAACTGGCCATAGCCAAACAGATGGTGAGGTTCCACACAGGTGGATTGATAGGGGTGCTAGTAGGAGGCCTGCTGCCCCTCCACCACCTGTTGCAAGTGTCTTATCATGTGTCATTCAGCGTATGTTTATGGCCATCATGGAGGCACAGGCATGTTCAGAAACGAATGCCAAATGAATGCTCAAGGTTATGGATGCAGCACAGTCTAACATCTGTGACTGCATCCACCATGTTGCTGATAACCTGAAATGGTTGACAGACACAGTGGAAAGAGGTAGGTCTGAGACAGATCACACATTATCTGTCTTGGAATGCATTTTGTCTGTGATGGAATGTCTAATTGGAGTTAACCATCTGCCTCATGGGTGTACGTCAGCAACTACATCTGCTGAGAGTCAACATGGCTGTGCACAATCACACTCCCATAGTGGCAGTGCATCCAGTCCTCCAGAGAGAAGTGTGCTGTCCACACCAAGACATAGCAGGCCATGGGCTCATGGTCCTGAGTGTTCCCATGGAGAACACATTCCCAGCAGACATCAGACACCCTCAGGTAGTAACACAGCATCTGACCTTGGGCATGAAGGTGACAGTGCAACTCCTGGCAGACCCAGACATCATGTTTGGAGGGAGAGATGATGAACCAACAGCTCTTCCATGCATGGCTCACAGCTGTCCAACATACAGACACGTAGGGCTAGCAATGAGCTTGGTTGTGTTCATGCAGTCATTCACATACCACCGTCGCATTGAGGGAATCTACAGACACACGCAACATTTCCATGGTCCATCTTGCCTGCTTCCCTTCCTGACTCACATGCATGCTTGCCAAAATATTGGCTCAGCCTAGGCCTCCTGCACCCCAACAGAAACACCCTATGCAAGTGATGATAACTGTGTCACATCCCTATCATCTTTCTCATTGGTGCAGAGTAAGTAAAGCTATGTGTCTGATGCACAGGATGACTAGCTACATTAATATGAATTTGTTTCACCCATTTTTGGTGTAGACATGCTATTTGTACTGGTCATTTACTGATATTGTACATTGTCCTTTATAATGTGCATAGCATAATTTGTGTACGTTACAATGGATGTTGTTGTAAGAGCTGTGGAGTCACACAATGAAATGTGTCTCATGGAAATGTTTACATTTAACTATCAAGATTTTGTTGGACACACCTATGGGTACACATCTACAATCAACCCGTCAACCTTAGAGCACAGGACTGAATGTCAGCACAGGATAGAAATGTCATCAGAAAGGTAATACAGTATAGGTTCATGGTTTCATAGGTTCATAGGTGTTTACTAGGTTAACAATCACAAGGGCCTCTTTAAGCCTAGCCATGCATCCCAAACCTCTGACAAGGTCTGATACCCTTGATAAGTATAATCAGGGTTTTGGGAGATGAAACACTTACAAGCAGGGGATGGGAAGATGAACCATTTAGTTTTCCTGTGTCCATTAGAGACAAAGATCCCAAAAAAGGGATGACTGTCCTGTTCCCCATCCAGTTGTGTAACTTGCACTTGATTTGCATTAGGGCAGAACTTTGCTTCACATGGATGGGGGGGATCTGTCCCATATAGGGTGTAATCTCTGGGATACATACATGTCTCTCTAGCACATCCTATTTATGCCACAGGCAAGGTTTTGTCTGTAGAATGGGTAATTTTGGTGCTAGTTGTTTCGTGGATATGCATGAGGTCCACAGTGGGGTCTGACAATGCCCTGTATGGCAGGCATACATATTCCCTCCAAAGGCTGTAAGACACAGAATACAGGGATAGGGCCATGATGCAGTCTGAATAGGACATTTTATGTATGCCCTGTATTAGTTTAATGAGGAACTACTGTGGATGTTCCAATTGTCAGATATGACTGGTTAGGTATATACCAAAGGTGACATTGCACTCAATTATAGGTCTGATGAATGCAGAAATAAGTGGAACAATGACTTCCTTGGGCTTACATGTTGTTAATAAGTTGTACAACATAGAATGATTCCCCCAGTACTGTAGACATGTGACAGTCAATGGCTAGATTACTATCTATGTGTGTCCCTAAGTCTCTGACTACTGGGTCAACTGTTAGAGGTGTGCTGTCAATATGGTAGTTACCAGGGGTGGATGGCTTCACAAAACATAGTACTGTGCACTTCTTGGCATTTAGTGTTACAGCATGGGTCTGACACCAGTTGTATGTCTGTGGCAGCCCCTCCGGGAGAAAATTTGTGTCAATGTGGGATTCAATAACAGCTCCTAATTTGCAATCATCTGCAAATTTGGTCAGCCAGAGGCCACTGGCAGTGTCATTGACTTCAGACAAGCAAATGCCTAAGAGAAGCACTCCGAGGAATGATTCATGAGGGAGTCCACTTGTGACTGGCCTGTTTGTAGAGGTGGACTCCTCTATGCTAACTTCCTGGGTCCTGTCTGTGAGCCACTTGGCTATCCACCAGCTGACATACTAATTTGTACCTTAACATCTTGAGTTTGTTAACAATACCTGCTGGAGGTATAGTGTCATGTGCCTTGTCAGGCCATGGTAGGCAGTGTGAAACATTTTCCCTCATCCATTGCTTTGGTTACCTTCCCAAATTGGTCAACCAATTTGGGTAGGCATGATCTGCCCTTAATGAAACCAAACTGGGTTTGGTCCAGTGTCTGGAGGTATACTACATCTCTACTGATCATTTCCATTACAATTCCTTCCATGGCTTTACATATAAGAGTAGTGATACTTCTGGGTCTGTAGTCTCCAGTGTCTGTAGTCAGCCCACCTTTGTGCAGAGGGATGACTGCTGCTGTTCTCCATTCATGAGGCATGAAGCCTGTTTGGTGGCTACAGTGAAATAGTAATTACAGAGGCCCTGAAATGTCATGTTTCATGCTATTAGAAGGCATGCTGGGATATTATGTGGGTACAATGATGCAGTGTACTTGTTCTTAGAGCATTAAGGAGCTATTCCTTCATGATAGTAGGGTATTTATATTTGATGGTATTTCCTTTGGGAAGGTTGAGGAGAAGAGATGTGTAAAATTGGGGCTCAATTTATCAACCAGGAGGTTTGCTCTATCTTCTACCTCATTATATGTGGTTCCATTTACAATGAGATGTGCACACAATTGTGTAGTGCTTTTGAGGATGAGGACATACCTAAAGTATGCTTTATGGTTGTCCTTGGCCTAGGATAGCGAACATACCACAAATCTTGCTTTGGTAGACTTAATTTGTCCTCTGATTTTTTGTTCACTTTGATGAGAGTGTTTTTATCTTGCACCTCCTACATTTTGCCATGAGTTTCTTCCTTCTGTTATACAGCCTATCAATTTCATGATTCCACCAGTATGTTTTGCTTTTCAGTGAGTTCTGTACTTCTCCCTTGTGGGTACGGCTGCCTATATGCAGCTTTAACATGCTCATATGGGGTTTCTGTGAACACTGCTGCATATGCTGCTACTCACTTTCCCAAGGGTTCCTCGACTTCGTTAACTCCAAGACACTGGACTTGCTGGTTGACACCCCACAAGGGGTGCCAACATCCTGGATCTGCTGCTTGCCAATATGGAGGGCCACTCCAGCACCATCACACTGTGAGGTCTTCTCTAGTGATATCTGACCACAAATCAGTCTCATTCAAATTAGCTATCACACCACCACCCCCAACAGTAAAGAAACTAAAACACTTCTCCAAAGCACATTATTACTTCTTACAGGATTATGTAAATAGCTGCACAGCACCTCCCCCTCAGTTAGAACTGGCAACTATGCTGAGTTCTACACCAGTGTTTTATACAAACAGCTGTTTAACTGCATTGACTCAGCTGTACCTGATAGGACCAAGACAAGCTCCACAAGGAAGAGCAAACCTGCCTGGTGGACAACTGCCATTAACAGGCTTTACAATAAGAGGAAGAAATTTCTGTCTAAGAGTAAGTAGGAGGGAGGTCCAGACTGGAAACACCCCCTCCTCACCTTAAACAAGCCAATAAGACTTCTTATGAGGTCCTCAAAGGCAAACTATGAATTTAAATTAGATTTTGTCAACTAAGGACAACCATAAGTCGTTCTTTAGTTACATCCATTACCTGACAGGACAGACCCAGATTTGTGCCAAACTGGTAGTTAATGATACCACATATACTGAGCCTGTGGGCATAGCTAACATATTAGCTGACAGGTTCTGTGAAAACTTTATTTCTCTGTGCCCACCACATGTACTCCATGACATCCATACAACCTGTCCCCTACCTTGTATCTCTAAAGAGCAAGTCATAAATGCCCTCTCTAAGGAAAAAAACACAACATCTATGGGACCTGATAACATCACAGGCTGCATCCTACATGGGCTCCAAGAAGAATTAGCAATAACATTGGGTACTATTTTCAATCATAGTCTAAGCACAGGCTTCATCCCAGATAAATGGAAAATGGCCACCATTATTCAACTGCACAAAGGTAATGCTTCCACTGACCCTGAGAACTATAGACCTATTAGTCTGACTAGCCTTACCTGCAAGGCCATGGATCAAATCATCATGGACCTTATCAACAAAGATATAGGTAAGCTCCATACATTTTCCCTACTCATTGTAGAACTGTCAAAGGGAGATAATGCCTGTGAAACATTGTGGACTTATTCAAGGCAGTCACCAAGGCCCTAGATGATGGGAAATCTGTGTTCACAGCCTACCTAGACTTAGCCAAGGCATTTGACACTATCCCCTACTCAGGCACCATTGATAAATTCATCTAGCTAGGTATCAACCCTTGTATCATTAGATGGGTCACTAACTGGCTCACTGATGCAGCCCATATAATAAAAATAAGGGAATCTACCTCCAACAGCACACCTGTAACTAGTGGTGTTCCACAGGGATCTGTTCTGGCACCTCTAATGTTTGGAACCTAGTTCTCCAAAGTACAAGCTAAAACTAAAGGTCTGTGGCTGACAAAGTTTGCTGATGACTGCAAACTGGGAGCAGTCATTGAATCTCAAAACGATGTCAACATCCTACAAGAGGGTCTTACACACACAAATGATTGGTGCCAAAGTCATGACCTTTACCTCAATGCAAAAAATGTATTATCATTCCTTTCGGTAAAAGTGATGTTCCTGCTACATCTTAAGTACACACTCAGTGGTAAGAGATCTGGCCACACAGGTTGACAGCTAACTTATCTTTGACTATCATGTCTCCCCAGTGGTAAGAAGGACATTCTGTCTTGCTCATGTCATAGGTAAGAACATCTATTCCAGAAAAAAGAAGTTATAACCTCCCTGTTCTCTTCTTTCATCAGGCCAATAATTGAATACAACACCCCTTTTGGTATGTACCTTTCCAAGCACCTGCAGCTATTGGAGAGACCGCAAACTTTCCTCCTAAGGAAAATTCAAGGTCTTCAACATCTCTCCTATGGGAATCATCTGAAATCATTGTCAGTTTATTCTGTTTCATACAGACTACTCAGAGGTGATCTCTGCCTTGCATACGAGGCAATCTCTGACCCTGCATTATTGGAAATGCTGCATATCCGTAAGTCAAATGGTACACAGGTTACTCACTCTAAAGAACTTAACCTGGTATGTCACATTAATAAAACCTGCTGGAGAGACAGATTTGTCTCCCAGAGGTTACCACACCTTTGGAACAGACTCCCACGTAATGTCAAACAGAATACCTCATTGGTCATCTTCAAACACAATCTGGACAACTGGATGGGTGACCATAAATTCACCCTGGGGATTCCACCTGTGTCCCTCTTAGACAGGGGCAATAGGTGCTGATTGTGGAAATAAGGGTAAGAACTTGGGTAGGATTGTAAGGGCCCTAGGTCCATTAGCCTAGCAACTTCCAATGATCCTATGATCCCATAGGGCGATGTAAAATGCTCTAACATCCACACACACCTAGTTGGCCGCAGTGATAAAAGTACCACATCTATCTACATTTACAGAACACTGTAGAATGCACAAACAGCAGGTTGGCTGCAATGAGAATAGAAACCTGACCTACCTAAATTTAGAGACTATGGAACACACAACATATCACACACACACCTCTCCTCAAGTGTGACATTAGTTTGGCTTTAGGTAATCTTATGGAGGATGAAATCAGCAGGTGGTAATAGATACGTTTTCAACATATGCATGAAGATATATCCTTTCAAGTCCCAACCTATCCAGTTCTGACAATAACTTATCCAGTATTACCTTCTTTATTATTTTTCCACAACATGAAGGTAGACTTAAGGGACTATATGACTCTGGGTTTGTCCTACTTCCCCTTCCCTTGAAGACAGGTTTAATAAGTGCATGTCTCCAATCTTGAGGACTCTCCCCATATTTATATGACCTAGTGAATAATAGATATAATGGTACCATAAGTTCTTGCTTAAGTATTCTCAGGTCATTGTTAATTCCGTCTCCACCCTGTGCTTTGCTTGGATCCAGTTTGCACAGTTCTTTCAATATAATCTAATTTGATTCCAGTATCTGGGGTTACTTGGATGTCACTAGGACAAATTATCACTCCTTTTGTGGAAACAAACTATTTTGCATAAGAGATTGTAAACATATCTATAATCTGTTCTGAATGAGAATAAATTTTAAAATCTGCACACAGTTTATCAATTTGTGTGTGTTTACTCCCTCCACATCTTATGTATCTATAAAAAGGTTTCCTATTAGCTCAATATCTTTATATAAATTTTCTTCAAATTTTTCTTGATCTTGTCTCACACTATGCTTAATCTGTTTGTCCAGCGTGTTTATTTCAGTTTTCTAAGTTGTAGTTCAACCTGTCTTCCATTTCTTATATTTTTTGTCTCTCACCTTAATCAGATATCTTGTTCTTATGGAAATATATTCCCCTGATGTTGTATGCCTAGATCCTGATGTTAAACATTTTTTTTTTATTTTTTTCACTCAATTTCTCTTTCAAAACTTTCAACATTCCATCTGCAGTTTTTCCACTGAACACATCACTCCAGTTAGTTTTACATAGTGACTGTTTTGTTTCCATATAATCTGTAATTAATCTTCTGTGCATTATTTTAGATTTCAGTTTGGCAGAATTATCGAGCAACAAATTAAGCTTTATAACCCCATGACCACTACACATCAATGGTGGTTAAACTTGACTTGAAGTAACAGTAATTTCTTTAGGAACACAAACTGTATGTTCCATCCTCTGGTAGTTTTTTTTTTACAATCTGAAGCAATTGTTCCTGAATATAAGCTGTGAATAATTTCCTTGCTAACATTGTTGAATCAATATTATTCCAGTCTGTTTCTGATAAATTTAAACACCCAGTTAATATTATTCTCCCCTTCTGCATTTCATGCAAGAAATATATGAATTCCTCTAGGTCATCTGCACTTGACTTTGCTGATCTATACACTCCAACAATTGTTATGTTCCAGAGTTGTCTTTATTGTCACAGTTACACAGTCTATAGTATTGGTGTTATCACTAAACATATAATAATCACAGGTCTCATAACTATCTTTAAGCCCTAGCATAATACCTCTACCTGATGTTTGTTAAAACATTTATACCCTGACAGAACTGGTTTCCAGTCATTGTTCTTTAACAATGTTTCACAAACAATAACAACATCAATGTTGTGGGAACATAGCAAACTTTCCAATAAAAAAATGTATTATTAATACTGTTAGCATTAACAGCCATCAGAGTTGCATCAAATGTTGCTATCTATGAATTGTTAAATTTTCAACCTGGCAAAAATACTGCATAATATTTGTCAAATGTTGCAAAATATCTGCTGCAAAAATTCTCTTACCTGATCTTGACAAATGCACGACGTCCTGTCTAAACACACTTGTGCCCAAAACTAGGCTTGGATGCTCTACACATTTCCATTTTTTGAAACAGGACATTCTTTCCATGTAGGTATTTACCCAAAAAAACTTTTCATTCACAGTAACCTGACTATCCTTTTTGTAGGTGATTTGTGAAAAATACATCCTAACACCAGTAAAAGCTATACTATCTAAGAGGACTGTCAGTTCCCTACTAACAGTTAGAAAATCCTTGCAGATGACATCATTTGTACCAACATGAATAAAAACAGATCCATACTTCCTTACATTAAGGCATTCCAAGGCTTGTCTCACATCTTCTATTTTCGGCCCTGGCAAGCATAATACTATTCAATGTTCATTATCTTCTCTGCAACTATAAGCATCAGTTCCTCTAATAATTGAATCTCCAATTACAAGAATATGTTTGCTGGCCATCTCTGAAGAATCTTCAGCTTCTAATACAGTAATAGCTGCTCTGTAATTGCTATGAAGTATAATCTTCATCATCATTAGTCTTATTAATCCCACTGTTTTCATTGTCTATTAAATTCTGATCCAGCTGGTATCGTAAATCCACAGCTTCAGCCATCTAGTCAACATCTGTCTTTCTCTTTTTTTCTTACAGTAATGTTCTTCAATCCTTCCACGTTCAATTTTGATTTCTTCCTTTTCACCTCCCCCTTACCTCTTTTTTCTACATTCTCAATTGGAAAAATTATGCGTTTTTCTGTAGACTGAAGATTTTCTGAAAAATGTCATCATTCCCTGTAAGCTGTGTGTTACATAACACAGCAGTATCCTTTTTACTAGGTATTTTCTTTCCTTTGCAGTCATTAATCAGTTTTTTTTTTCCTTGTTATTTGTTGTGAACTTCTTCCTTTCTTTCTTTTTTGTTTCCTTCTAAACAAACTGGATCATCAGATTGTTGAATACTCGCATCCAGAATTCCAAAGTTGTCAGGGGCATCGTCTTGTTTCATAGGGGTTGAATGATCTTTGCAGACAAAAGATGCATCATTTCCCAAATGTGTTCTATTTGTTCTATGCCTTACATTATTTAGTTCATCAGTCCAGTCATTAATATATGAAACAACAGTTCTCCAAGCCATGCCAATTGAACAAGTGCAATCATTGTCATTATGTCTAGATTTACTTCTAACAATGGTAAGCAAATCATACAACTTTTGACACGAGGAGCACAGATCACCAGTGTTATCAGCTGTTACCTTTAAATATGCATTGCATTTATTACACTGTACAAGATATTTCTGCATTAGTAAATCGTTAATTGCATACTCATTTAAAGAATCCATATTCAGATTCAAACAAGTAAAATATTGCAAAAGAAAAGAATAATCAAAAATAGTATCCACAGAATTCAAATAGAACTTAAATCAACGTCTATCTCAAAAAAAAAATCACACCAGCAATATAGAACTAAATAATAAATTAAGTACAGTAAATTTCTTCTCACCATACGAGTTCTGTCAGCCAGACAAAAGTTGCAATTCCTTTATGTCGCTCACAGTCGCACTTATTTTTAACAGCAAAGATCAATAAATCACAAACCAAGGTATGGTTGTTTAGATACACTCAAGATTTTCCTCTCTACAGTCTGTGTGAATTTATAGCTGTCTAGGCCCCTTGGGATAGCTAGAGCTTGCCTGTATAACATCTATCCCTTTCTAACAATCAACAGTGAAATTAAAGGTAAAATAACAAAATTTGAATCAAAGTAAATCTTGTTAACAAGCTATCCCTTCCTACGTACAAACAGTTAAAAGCAGTGATAACAAATACAATAGAAATTCAAATGAAACTTCTCTTACTACTCAACTCCACAGCAAATCATAAACCAAGGTAGGATTGCTTAGAGATATATATATATATATATATATATATATATATATATATATATATATATATATATATATATATATATATATATATATGCACATATACAGATATATGCATAGAATTTTTTTTTAAATAAATTGCACAAGGAGCAATGGATTTGCACTCTCTCTATTTAACTAATTGTACGGGCATGCGCAGTGGCATTTTTGGATTGTTTGCACATTTCTAAGCAGTGAGCAAATGGGAGGCGTATTGCATACATAAGAGACTTACTCTTCCATAAACTGACTCCAGCCCACACCTAGCTGTACTCAAAGCCAGGATTATGTGTGTTACACTGAACGACCTCTGAACCTGTTTTTGCACTGCTGCACTTTGCGCAAATTGCCTAAGACTTTTTAAATGGGTCTTAAATATGTGCAGCAGCATACAACAAATGTGCAATTAATATGTGAAAGAGGTAATACTAGCACAGAACACACAAATTGACAGTCTGTAAAAAACTACGGGTCTATATTCACATCTTAAACGACACAGAAATATCAACCTGAACAGCCGCTTCTGTGAATTTTTTACCAAGGGAAAAAATTGCTCATCCATACACAAAAAAAACAACCTTTCAAACCCTATATAGTGGGGGGACTTCACCACCCACACATTCCAAGGTGGGGGTCTGTTCCTCCTCACCCCCCCAACTAAATATACCAACTCTGAGATTGCACAACACTGGGGAAAAGGGCAAATCCCTGGTGACAGCTGAGCGATTTGTTTTCCCCTGTGAAAACAATTTGCTGAAGCAGCCATTTGGGATTTTAAAAGGTCAATATTTCCATGTCATTTAAGATGTGTTCAGCTAACACGTCTTTTAATGTGGTAATATAGACCCAAAACTACTTATTACTGCATAATATGCAAATATCATATTACATGCAAAATATCTGGATATCTCAGGATTAGAGTCCTGAACACCGTCACACAAACTAGGTGCCTTAGTCCTTTGAGCCACAGAAGCTGTTTGACAGAAAGGGGACCACTGATTACACAATCACCTGCAGAAATATGTATATTGCTATTACTCAGTTATCTAACTCATATGTAGCACACCCGCAGGTTTAGCTGAAGAAATATGGGTTCCTTCCTACCTGACTCTGGTGACACCCCTATAGGCCCAACACACCAATGTGGCATGAGGGACAGATTTTATTCTAGGTGACACATCTAGTTTAAAAAGGCAATAGCACAACCATAAACAAATTATTTCAACAGTGCACCAGTTAGCAATAAAGGAAGGTGAGATATGCATTCAATAAAAATATACATTCACCCTCTTCCCCAGAACTCAACAGAAGACTGTTAAATAAAATCAAGAATTCAATACACAGGAGGTTCAAATTCAAAAGTTTACTAGTGTACACCAGGAGGCAAAAAACGTACAAGTACAGAATTTTGTCTGACATGAAACAGGAAGCACACAATGTTATATAGGTTTAACATTCAAGCTCTGCCCACCTTACTGACGTGGTATGTCACAGGGCATCTACATCACTTTAGCTTACAGTCCTCTATTCATTAAATCTGCTGATGCTGTATATTTTAAAAAAAAGTTTTCCTCTGGTTACAATACGGCCTTGCTATCCACCTGGTCAGACATAATGTCTCTCTGTAAAGTTACTTCTTCAAGGTTTCATATCAGTTCGAATACAATAGCAGATTCAGTCTTTTAATACACATCTTTGTTCTCCGTTACACTTTCTCACACAGCTGCGTGCTATCTCAATAATACATATACAAGGCCAAATCATCCCATCAGGAAAGAGCAGAAGGTTTCATTATTTCACACATTTAATTTCCTGACCCAGCAGATAATCACTTGTGAAAAGCATAAACATTAAAACTTGCTAAGCTAGCATCTGCCAGGGTTGAAGGTCAGCTTTGCTTCAAGCCACACTGCAGTTTCAAAACTACTTTACATTTAAACATGAATTAATCCTCTCTACTATATGATTAATAGAATAAAATGCATTATATACCACTTTGCTTATAAACTAGCATTTATCATATATTCAAATATACATTTTTCTAACATTTTCCCCCCTATTAATACTTTTTATTCTATTTTGAAGTATGCATAGTGTTATTTCATCTCCCAACTTCTTCCACTTAGGATTTTCAGCTAGGTGAGTCATTTAATCTATACTTCAGAAAAAATGTCATCTGAGATCAGTCTTTCAATCTCAATATCTTGGTACAAAGTTTCAGTAACAGATACATCAATAAAATCTTTGATTAATCTTTTCATGCAGGGAATTCCACAGCAAACACATGCTCCTATTAGGAGTATACCCACACAAATGGCAATCAGAATATTCATTAGGATGGAACCCCACCCCCCAAATAGATTCTGGAAAAAGTCCATCAGTGGGTTTGGGCCTGGTTCAGTCATGGCTGATACTTGCTGAATTACCTCTAGGTGGTTATTAATTTCATGCCTGTTATCTGGTATGTACGCACAGCATTCTTCTTTGATAAGCGCGCACGTACCACCTCTCGCCGCTAGGGTGAAGTCAAGAGCCATTCAATTTTGTAGCACAACAGTTCTCATTGCATTCAGTCCATCAGTCACCAGTTCTAGGGCAGAAAAAGTTGCATTACTCATTACTTCGAGAAGTTTCGACAACTTCCTCAGTTCCCAGATCGATTTGACTGCTCCATAGGCTGGGAATATTCCTTCCCAGGATATAACACTGTCACTCAAGTCCATATGAGTCAATTTGCTTTTGTCTTTCACGGCATTATGATCTTTCCAGCCAGCTTCGATCTTTCCGACTGGATTTACAGGTTTTTCAACTGGACCTTCAGGTTTTCGAGCTGCTTCTCTCACGTTTCGTATCTTACCCAAAGGTAATTCTGCAGTATGTCTTATTGCTGGAACCAAATAACCCAAAAAACAACTGCCGGACCAGTTCTCAGGTAACCATTTATATGCCTTTTTCCCACAAATAAAATAACAGTTTTCTACTTTAGTACTAATACGCATCAGCCCTGCATGAAACCTTTTCTGATCTATAACTGACAATTGTTTAAACAAAACTGGATTCTTGTGAATGTCATTCATGGTTGTTTTCAATGAGTTCAAATATGAGTCATAATTAGTATTGCAAAAAGTATTTCCATTACTATTCTTAATATAACATTGGTAAGATATGGTTATATTACAATTGCTCCAGCCCACCTGGAGGGTATCATTTTTATAAAAACATACAACTCCTTTTTGTGTGACAGGTAAAAATAAAGCTATTTTGTCCTGTGATCTCACAGTTCCTGTATCGAAGAGTAAATTCTCCCAAGTCTCATGTATCCCCAAAGGGACAGCGGACATTATCAGTCCTCCATATGCTGTTGGTATAGCTGTACAAACCCAGCAATTTGAAATGTTCATAGTCTCTGCATATACACATTTCATGGCTAGGTATGTGTTAAAATTTGGATGCCAGTCTATAGACGTTTCATCACGCCTTCCCACTTTCACGTGTGTGGTTGTGTGTAAGATAAACCACAACAAGAGGAAAATTGTCACAATTACAGTCAATAAATGTACACTCAACAAAATGATTATGCAACATCTCTGGGGTTGATCTGAATTTCTATTCGCTTTGTTTTTGGCCATCTTGGTCTGGTTGTATATCAGTCACAAGGTTTTCATCAAGTTGAAAGTTCTTTACCGGTTTACAATGTGTCAAATGAACCCAGGACATCCTCTCGGCCACTCTAACTGCAGTAGGCATTGCCAACAGAACCTGGTATGGTCCCTCCCACTTTGGACTCGCCCAATTCTTCCTTTTCATCACTTTCAGCCACACAAATGTCCCAGGGGCCGACTGCTTCCACCGGTCTGGTCTGTTCCTTATCTGAAAAAGAGTTAAACTGCAAAACAGATTTATTTGTTAACAGTTTTCTCATATAACTAGCTAATGAACTGTCAGCCTCTTGCTCTGCAGGCATGAGAGCTTTCCACTGAGGCACATAATATGCTCTCCCAAAAACCATTTCAAAGGGAGTCAAACCCTTTACATTTGGAACCGTTCTCATACTCAGCAGTGCCAACGGCAGACAGTATATCCAATTCTTTTGGGTCTCCTCTACTAGCTTCCTAAGCTTATTTTTGAGGGTACCATTGTACCTTTCCACCAGTCCTGCTGACTGTGGGTGGTAGGCACAATGGTTCTTTAAGGAGATACCAAAAAATCTCCCAAGTTGTTGGATTGTCTGATTCACGAAATGAGTGCCGTTGTCACTATAAATCCTTTCTGGAATGCCAAATCTAGGGATTATTTCTTTTATCAGGGCTTTCGCCACTGTTGCTGCATCCGGGTTTTTGGTTGGAAAAGCTTCTACCCATTTAGAGAACATGTCTACAATAACTAAACAAAACTTTTTCCCTTCACACTTATTCAGTTCTATGAAATCCATACAAATAGTATGGAACAGGTATGGTGGTATAGGAAAACTTCCTTGCTTGGTTTTAAATGTCCCTTGTGCATGGTACTTGTTACAAGTATGACAAGCTGCACAAAATTTTTGTGTATAATTTGTGAATCCATATGTTTGGAATATTCGGTTTACTAACTGTACCATCCCCCTTTTTGAGACATGGCACTGCCCATGGCTCAACAAAGCTGCATATCTAAATAAATTAGACGGCAATATCGTTTTTTTCTCTTTGGAAATGTACAGTCCATTCTCAAGAATTGCACCTTGTTTTACCCATTTTTGTTTTTCTGCTTTTGTAGTAAGTGTCTGCATTGTTTTTAACATGTCTAAATCCAAAATCTCAGAGGGTTGTAATTCCTCATTCAAAAGTAAAGTTTCTGAGTCTGAGGCTGCTCACTTTGCAGCTGCATCAGCTCATGCATTGCCTTTTGAAATCTTATCCTGCTGTTTCGTATGAGCTACACATTTACAAATAGCTACTTTGGTCGGTAACTGAATAGATTCTAATAACTCCAAAATAAATTGCGCATGATTAATAGGTTTTCCACTAGATGTTATCATTCCTCTATTTTTCCATTGTTGTGCAAATACATGGACTGTAGAAAAAGCATACTGACTATCAGTATATATGTTCACACACTTGTTTTTCGCTAAAGTATATGCCCTCGTCAAAGCTATCAATTCTGCTGCTTGTGCAGATAGGTTGTGTGGTAAGGATTGAGCTTCTAAAATTTCAGTGTCTGTAACTACTGCATACCCTACCAGATTCTTTCCTGTAGGACCCCTTCTGCATGAGCCATCCACGTAATATGTCACCTCGGCATTATCCAAGGGCATATCTGTGAGATCTTGTCTAGGTAAAGCTAACTGTTCAATTTCCTGCAGGCAGCTGTGTGGTGTGCCCTCTGCAGGAGTTGGAAGTAATGTTGATGGATTTAATGTCGTACATCGTTCAGTTGTCATATGAGGTTGGCTCAGCAGTATAGTCATACACGAAAGGTGTCTAGCAGGCGAAAGGTATGCCACTTTTTCCTGCAGTAAAATGATTGCAACTGCATGAGGCACTCTCAATGTGAGAGGGTGGAATAACACCACTGAGGCCGAAGCCTGTACTGCCATTGCAGCTGGACACTTTCCAGAAACAACAATTTTACTTCTCTGGGTCATACCTGAAACAGGGTCAGTTATTGCTATATCATGGGAAAGCGGTTCCCTATATAGCTGTCCGTTTGCTGCTTTCACTAGTATATAATCAGGTGATTCGGAATGTTCTGGTAACTTCAGGGGTGTGTTCCTTTCCTCCTAAGTCACACAGGAATTTGACTTCCTTCCTCCACCAGAAGTGTAACTTCCAGAGTATCTAAGTTCGTATCTGCTAAGTAGAGTTCTAAACTCAATAATGCTAAGTCCAAAATTTCACTTTCTTCATCCTCCATATCTACTTGCACTTCCTCTACTCCTTCTATCACATTTACATTTGTTTTCTGTTTATTAACTTTTCCTGATGATTTCTGACTTTCACATGATGTATCTTCACTAATATAGTCAGTCCTCATCTCCCTTATCTTCTGTAATTACCTTTTTGTTTTGCTTACAATCCCTTGCTAGATGTCCCTTTTTCCCGCACTTGAAGCATTCACCTCTCTTTTTTCTCTCTTCAAAATCTTCTGATCTATTGTCAGACTGTTTGTTTCCCTGGGCATTCTTTTTGCCCTGTAATACAAATACTTCAGCGCCATCTTCAGCAGTGAAGACTTGTGCCTTCTTTTTCTTTTTATTATTAAAATGTCTTTCAGCATGTCTAGCATATTCGAGTAAGGCTTGTAGCCTCCCTGTTCGATGGTCTATCATATGCTTCGTAATGAAGCTACTAATAGGTGCAATGCAACCTTTCAAAAATGCATTTTTCAATTGTTGTTCATACGGGGAATCATTCGTTTGGTTCTCAGGAAACGACATACCGCTATGATTATTAAAACATTCTAATAATCTAGCATAGTACCCATCTATTGTCTCATTTTCCTGTTGTATGCATTGATTAATGCAAGACCAGTCTGCTCTAGGTTTCCATTTCTCAGAGATTCGGTCTGTCAGACCTTTCACTCTGTTGTCTAACTCTGCGTCACTATGTGGGAGTGGTCTAAGCTCTGCATTACGAGGATTCCAGGTGCCACAAATCATGTGCCAATCTGGACCTATAACTTGTCTTACTACTTTTTCTACTTCTTCCCCATTCAAGTGGTAACTCAACCTCATGCCTCGTAAGTCTTCTAAAAATTTCGTAAAATTAACTTTCGGATGGGGGATTCCCTCAGTAGCCTTCCTGATATCTTCCGGTGTCCATGGTCTATATACTAAGAGTGTTGAGTTTTGCCCTTCCTATCCTACCTGAGGATTTGTAACTTCTATAAGTGGGCATATTTCTTCCTCGCTCTCATCCTGTAGGTTCCTCTCTATTTGATATGATTCTGTGTCCCTATGTGTTTTACATGTTCGGGACCTAGTTTCAATAGGATCTCTAACAAATGGTTGTGGTCTTGCTGAAACTTCAGGATAACATGGAGGCAGACCAGCCTGTCCACTCGCTTCATATCCTGAAAAGGGTAAGGGAGGGGGCAAGGGAGGAGGAGGAGGAGGAGCTGTCGCTATTACTAAGTTATTATCTTCTTTGTCTAAAAACAATGTTTTTGAATTTTTTAGCTTCTGTTCTCTACTATTTACTTCCTCAATCCACCTGTGTGCCTGAGGAATGCCTACTTGGTGTTGCTTTTTTGCCTGACCTCCCGCATCAGATTTAAGCTGTTTAAGGAGTTTAACTAGTGAAGTTTTATCTAGTTTACCATCAAATTCATATTTGTTAACCCATTTCGTATAATACCTAACGTTATCGGAACGTTGTGATTGCATGTATTTTGCATCTTTGGTTAGGGGCGGATCTCGCAATGTTTTAGTGCACTGATTACCCATGGCAAAGAAAATGTTACGTAACCCTTTTTTATCACGTGATATCAAATTCTCAGTTCCTGTTCGCAGTGTATCTAGAATAACTGCCTACCTTATTCTGTTACCCTGATCTATGACCAAATATACAGTACTTCCTTTTGTCCCTGATCTGCAAAACAAATCTTGACAACAATATACTGTAACCTAGTCCCTGATCTAAAACAGAAAAAAAGGTAAATTCTTCCTACCTGAGCCTCCGGTATTGAACTGTCCAATGTCCGCTCTTCGGCCACAGATCAAAAAGTGGCCAGCCTCTTTAAACGACAATTCAGTTGGAGGTCTTTTCACCCAAGAAGAACCGTTCTGGTAACTTCTCCTGCGCAGTATTAGACCACCGGTAGACTCTGATCTGCAGCTGTCCGAGGGAATTTCTGGCTAAGAAGGACCAAACTGTTAAATAAAATCAAGAATTCAATACACAGGAGGTTCAGATTCAAAAGTTTACTAGTGTACACCAGGAGGCAAAAAACGTACAAGTACAGAATTTTGTCTGACATGAAACAGGAAGCACACAATTTTATATAGGTTTAACATTCAAGCTGTGCCCACCTTACTGACGTGGTATGTCACAGGGCATCTACATCACTTTAGCTTACAGTCCTCTATTCATTAAATCTGCTGATGCTGTATATTTTAAAAAAAGTTTTCCTCTGGTTACAATACGGCCTTGCTATCCACCTGGTCAGACATAATGTCTCTCTGTAAAGTTACTTCTTCAAGGTTTCATATCAATTCGAATACAATAGCAGATTCAGTCTTTTAATACACATCTTTGTTCTCTGTTGCACTTTCTCACACAGCTGCGTGCTATCTCAGTAATACATATACAAGGCCAAATCATCCCAGCAGGAAAGAGCAGAAGATTTCATTATTTCACACATTTAATTTCCTGACCCAGCAGATAATCACTTGTGAAAAGCATAAACATTAAAACTTGCTAAGCTAGCATCTGCCAGGGTCGAAGGTCAGCTTTGTTTCAAGCCACACTGCAGTTTCAAAACTACTTTACATTTAAACATGAATTAATCCTCTCTACTATATGATTAATAGAATAAAATGCATTATATACTACTTTGCTTACTAACTAGCATTTATCATATATTGAAATACACATTTTTCTAACAAAGACATTCAAACATGCACAAAGAAGGCAATATCAATGAGCAGTAAAGCTTTGTAATGCAGCAATACAAACACAGCGAAAAATGCAATGTCACTAAGCAATAAAAGAGTCATAATACAACAATACAGATATGAAAAAATGCAATATCATTGAACAGCAAAATTTTTGAAGGCAGCAGTACTAACACAAGCAAACTGCAATGTCATTGAACAATGAAGATTTATAATGCAAGAATACAAATATAAGAAAATGCAATTTCATTGAGCAGTAAAGAGTCTTTAAGGCAGCAGTGCTAACATGGCAAACTGCATTATCATTGAACGATAAAGATTTATAGTGCCACAATACAAATATGAGAGAATGTAATGTCATTCAGCAGTACTAACATCCTCTACCCCCTTGATCAATTCTATACAGACCAACTATGAAACACTCTATTATACCTTGTTCACTGACTATTTACAGTCTTGCTGCTGGCATGATGGGGCCCAAGTTGGAACTCATATGGATCCCAGTTATTTGTAATCCACAAAGCATTCGGGGGGACCAAAATCTTATAAAAATATAAAAATGACGGCCGGAGCCTCTCACCACTCTGTCAAGAATATCCTAGTGACCTGGCGCTGTGGTTCCTCTGATGAGAAAAATAGAAAATCACCTACCAGAACTCTGGTAATCATCTATGGCTTCTCAGTACTAGGCCCAAGGGAACTCATTTTCTTGTTGAATCATAGCAGGCGTGGAGCTACTGGTTTCAGACTTCTCTCCTGATTCCACAAAATACCATAATCCAGGATTTCAGCTAGAGACAGACACAATCTGCTACTTCACTTTCCTGTCCCAAAGCACTAGAAATGAATATCCAGTCATGCTGCAAAGCCCTTTTCCCTTCAGCTACGTGTTTCAGTCTTCCATCCTTAAGCTAGTGTTTCAGAATCCTCTTTCACTTTCAACATTGTCTTTTATATTCCTGAAAAGGAGCTCCACCTTGTGGTGTAATGGGAAACTACAGTCTATTACTTCTACATGAAATACAGTGGGATCTACACTCTCCCCCACTTGAAATTCTTGGGTCTCCCCAAGTCAAAGGTAGATTAGCAGAAAATATTTACAAACACTAATACACCATCAACTGAACAATATTTTTGCATTCAAAAGGTACATTCCACCAAGGGTAATCAGCCTTATGCTTAACTTGGGGTGGGGTGTCACCACTGAAGTAGGAGGGATAGGGATTATGAGCACAGACCCTCCAATGAGCTGTGGTCACAGGGTCCTGTGTACTATGTCCCAAACTGTTATAGGTAAGTCTCTGTGGGGGCCAAATCAGTCTCTGCAGTTTTGGTTCAGAAGAGACAGCTAAGGAATTTTGCTCGGAAGGTTTGTCGCTCACATCACATTCAATGTCTAGTTCTTCAGTAGGCATATTGGCTACTTCTAAGAATTCCTCTTGTATAACTTCACTTTCGTTTTCCATAACAGTATGACTACTCAGCACTATTTTCTGAAGTTTGCATAGCAGGGCCTCCATCAGTATCGGGTTCTGCAAGAGGCACAGAAACATTACTTAGTCTATTGTTAGGTCTGGGCTGCTCAAAATGACAAGGAACAAATTCCAGTGCATTTACATTGAGATTACAGCCCACAGGGTCTTGAACATCCTCATAAAAAAGCCCACTGAAACCCCAGTCATCATCACTGTCCTCCTCTACTTCAGCAGGAGGAAGCATAGGCTCTTGACTACTGGAGAGGATAGTTCCTCTCCACCTTAGCCTTCTGGATAGCCTTGAGTTAGGCTTCCGCTGAGCCATTCTGGGTTCCATATAAATGAGTCTCACTGATTTTGCCAAAGAAATTAAGCTGTTTTGGTGCCAGGTTTTAATGGGTCCTTCTTTCCCCTCAGTGCAAACTTGGTAGACAGGGATATTAGGTAGCTGAGAACAAATTATGTAAATCTCAGATCCCCTTTGGTCAGCTAGTTTATGCTTTCCTTGTAGTCCCAAATTTCTCAAAAGAACTCTGTCCCCTGGCTTTACTTTTTTGTCACAGTGAGTCTTCTTTCGCTGATATCTTTGTCCTGTTGATTTTTCAGCAAGCTCATAAGCCTGTCTGAAGTTCTTCTTACGTCTCTCCACATAACTGCCATGAGATTGCACTGGTGTATCATCAGCTGTGACTCCAAAGGTGACGTCAACAGGAAGACAAGCTTCTCTTCCAAACATTAGGAAGTAAGGCAAGAATCCTATAGCATCATTTTTAGTACTGTTGTAAGCATGCATCACTGTGGCTACATGTCTATTCCACTGACTCTTCTTCTCAGCAGATAGTGTCCCCAACATGTCTAGTAAAGTTCTGTTGAAATGCTCAGGCTGAGGATCCCCTTGAGGATGATAAGGAGTGGTGCAGTTTTTTTGGACTCCCAACAGAGTGAGTAGTTCATGGACAAGCTTGCTCTCAAAATCACGTCCTTGATCAGAGTGTATCATTTTTGGCAGGCCATAGTGAACAAAGAACTTCTCAACTAGTAGTTTCGCCACTGTAATAGCTTTCTGATTACGAGTGGGAAATGCTTGAGCGTATCGGATATAGTGGTCTGTCACCACCAGCACATTACTGATCCCACCTTCATCCAGTTCAATGCACAGAAAATCTATAGAGACCAGTTTTATGGGTCCACTACTTTCCATTTGACCCAATGAGGCAGCTCTGGTTGGCAAAGTCTTTCTCTGAATGCAACGAAGAAATGTACGACAATAATCCTCAACATCTTTCCTCATGCATGGCCAGTAGAACCTGTCTCGTACCAGACCCATAGTTCTGTCATAACCAAGATGACCATGTTCATCATGCAGTGACTGGAGTACTACTACTCTATACTTCTGAGGAAGCAACAATTGCCATTTTACACTGCTGAGTGCACTAGGAAATCTCCTATACACTAGTCCATTCTGTATCTGGAGTATGTCGCATTCTTTGGCCAAAAGTCTTGCCAGAGGATGAATATCCATGTGAAACATATTAACTTGTTTCTTCTCTAAAGCAGCTACCACCTGCTGACCTAAGGGGGTCTTCTCTTTGATCTATCCCAAAGTCAATGTTACTCAAACCTGGTAGCAATGAAGCCTGCAAAGTGACCAGATTACAGTAAGCATGGGGTATGCTTGCTGCAGACAGACACAACTTCTGGGCCCAACATTCAGTGTGTTGATAACAGGTTACAATCTGACACATAGCCCTCAACCCTGGTGCTGGAATTTCCACTCATTCATCATTGGGGTGTAAATCTCCCTGAGGTCTTCTGGACAGACCATCAGCATCTCCATTTTCATGTCCTGGCGATATTTCAAACTAAAATTATAGTTGCATAGAGCTGCCATCCATCGGTGGCCAGTAGCATATAGCTTTGCAGTGGTCTGGATGTATGTCAGAGGATTGTTGTCAGTCGCAATTCAAATTCAGCCCCATAGAGATAGTCATGCAGCTTGTCCACTACCACCTACTTTAAGGCAAGGAATTCCAACTTGTGTGCAGGGTAGTTTTTTCTGTGGGGGATAAACTCCGAGTGATAAAAGCCACAGGTCTCAGCTTCTTGTCATACTCCTGGTAAAGGACTCATCCTAAGCCATCCCTGCTAGCATCCACATGTAAAGTGTATGGCTTTGTTGAGTCAGCATATGCCAGCATGGACCATGTGTGAAGCAATACTTAATCTATTCAAATGAGTCTTCACACTCAGGAGCCCAATGACTCTCGATGAGTTCTTTAGAACTGGTCAGTCCCTTAGGCTTTTTCACAAGGATATCTTCGTCTGTTTCATCTGCTTTCTCAGCATTTTGGAGCAAATGGTTGAGGGGTCTTGCTATCTTTGAAAATCCTTCCACAAACCTTCTATATTAACTGCAGAATCCCAGGAAAGATCAAAGCTCTGTGATAGTTTTGGGTCTGGGGCAAGATGTCACTGCTTCAGCTTTGCTGAGATCTGTGGATATTCCATTTGCAGACACTACATGTCCCACATAGGTCACTGAAGGTTGGAAGAACTTGCATTTGTCCAATGACAACATCAGGCCTTCCTTCTCAATCCTGCCCTATACCTTAATCAGTCTTTCTTTGTGCTCCTCTAGGGTCCTCCCAATTACAATGATGTCTTCCAGGAAGACTAAGACTTCCAGGAGATGTATGTCTCCAACTGGTCTTTCCATGATTTTCTGGAAAGTTGCCGGTGCATTTGATAAACCGTGATCACTCTGAAGAAGCCAGTGGTTTGTAGCCTGGTGAAAGCGCTTAGTCGTTTGGTATTTCTGTGTTTGTTGGCATATTAAAAGTGGAAGACCATCGATTTTTTTCTCTAGTGACTGTTTTTTATGATTTTTATGTTTACAAGTTTGCTGTTTCCATGTGGAGTATCCTACTCTTTTGGAACATTCCCTGAAGGGCCTTCCTATTTTACTCTTATTCGGTGTTCTGCACTTTTTGCACAGCCCATATCTAGTTCACTAGTAGAAAAACAATTTTTTATTTTTCATTAGTAGCTCTTTAACTCTGGTTAGCCAGTCAGGGGGCAAGAGACCACCTCCTATCTCAATATCTACCAGCTTCAACTCATTGGCCCTGCTCTCATTCCTTGTCAACACAGAAGCAGGTAAGGGAGTGGCAGCATAAACATTTCCCAAATGCACTTGTGAACGCAGGACAATGGGAGTACTTCCTTTATTTTTCAACCCCACAGGCAAAGTGTCATAAGGATGCTTTAACCTGTCCACAGGCCAAACTTCTGGGACTAGTTCTTGCCCCGGTGGCAAGTCACTTTCTGGATCCATTTCCATCATAAGATGAGAGGAAACTGTTTGTTCACACATCCTCACTTTGGCTCTCAAGCAGGTGACCTGACCAGGATGAATTATATGCTCTTTCCCAGACAGGGTCCACACATGACCAATTTCATCTTTCTTACTATCCTTCTCCCTTTAAAGGGCACAGAAAACTGGTCTCAGGAGAGGATGTAGTGTTGGGTATTCCTGGGTCAACTGAGGCATTAGCATTCTTCTGTCGAGGTCAGTATTTGTCCCCACTAAAATAGATGCTGAATCCTTTCCTTTTGGCCTAGGGCACACAACAGCAAGTGTTTCAAAAACTTCTGTTGACCCAACAACTGAAGTGGAAAATTCTAACTTGAGTGAGACATAACCATCATAAGGGAACGTCATGTCACTTTGCCCCCAGATCTCCAAATCTTCTAACTTTTCAACTGGCAAATGCTTTAAGTATTTTTGGTAATAGTCTCTGTACAGAATGGTGATTTGTGCACCAGTATCCAACAGTACTTTACTATACACTCCTTCTATTTTTACTGACATGACAGGGGACAGTCCTAGTAAGCCCTCGGGTAGCTTCTGTTTCCGGTGTTGTTCAGCTGTACGGCAGTCAGCATGTGGTTGAGGTACCACCGGTTGACCTTGCCATTTTAACGGATAAGACTCTTGCTTAGTAATGCTTTGTGGTCTCAGATGCTGAGATTTTGGCTGAGATGGCTTTACAATTCAGTTGTTCACCTCAGATGAGCTAGAAGTGTGCATAGTAGGCAGTTTATCTCCCCTATTACAAGGGTTAGTGTGGAAAGAAGATCCAGGATGCTGTCTCTTGATGTTAGATTTTATGGAGCTCTTTGTAACTGGGCACTCAGCTGGCTCCTTCACTGAGGCCCTTTGAAGTTTCCCTGCATTGCACTAGCCAATAATAGTCTGTTCACTCTTTTCAAGTTCTCTGCATTAGGACACTGTCACTTTATATGCCCTGCATCTCCACAGCAAAAACAGAATCCAGTAAGAACTCTGAGCATTGGCTGATTCAGTTATTCTCTGAGTCCTTTCATGGAGGTTCTAGCTGATGTATTCCTCCCTTCAGCTAAAGTTACCATGGCTTTCTGCAATTCTGCAACTGTCTCGGTGACTTGAGCTATGACGCTGGTCAGGTAAGACACCTGCATCTGCAAATGTGACACCTCCACATTGCGGATACTCTGGGCCACGACTCCTGTTTGAGTAGTGAGCATGGCTATAGGCTCCTGCTGGTGTTCACTCACTGTTTTAGTTGTTGTTGAACACTGAGATTTGACTTCCAACAGGGCTTCCTCTTCCCTCACCTCTTTAACCAACTGAGAATAAGTTAGAGTCTCTTCCCTATTTCTCATCCTCATTTTCCACACAATGGGGTCCATAGCTTGCGCTCCCTGTAAAATTTGTCTGATCCGTACTTGGTCAGCTACTTTCAGCTCTACCCCCTTCTTTAGGATGATCTGGTGGAGCATAATCGCTTAATGTAATCAGCAACTTCTTGGTATGTATGTTCAAACTGATACAGTAGGTCAGCAGCCCTCTCGGTCCTTCCAAAACATCCTGCAGTACTCCTAAATAGTCCTGGCCATGCAATCTTGCTTAGCCATCCTTAGGTTGTGTATGGTATCCGCAGCTAATCCCTTTAGACTTTCAGCTAACACATGTGAGCCTCTGCCTTGTAATAAAGTGAATTGGTAGTTTAACATTGTTGGTGGTTCCTGTTTGTGCCTTGTTCAAGGTTTTTAATTTCACATAAACCATACTGTTTTCAGAAATCCACAATGTATGTTTTACACATTTATGAATGTGATCTTACCTTTTCAGGGGAATTATGTCCATATTTCTGGACTTTTACATCTCCTTCTTTCAGTGTAGACTCCTGTACATAAAAACTTTCCATGTACTCTACTGACACAGACACGGAGTCTACACAAATGCATTACGTATTGTTAGATCACTCCACCTGGCTAATTTGCATGAAATTCCACTATTTAAACCAAAATAAATTTGCATTGCACAGAAGTTTCCCTGTTTGTGTGTGCTTCCGCGCTGCTTCATGGGATTTACTTTATCTAAAACTGTTAGTTCCCATGTACACATCGTGTCCTGAAAAAATATTTGTGTAGGCTTTACTGAATTCTCCTAGTTGTTTTCTGTGTACTGCATGCACATAATTTTAATTCTACATCTTCAGTCTCAATGTGCAGGTCTGAGTATGCCTACATTCCTTTGCTACAGAAGGAGTCATACCAACTCATCAACAAAAAGTACAATAAAGTCAAATTCATCAGGCAAAAATTGCTCAAACCACTTACAGCAGTCAAATAGTAAAGTATTTTATGCAGAGAAGCATGGCAGCTGTACCCTCCATGTCAGAGATCCCTCGTACCCCCATTGCTTATACATAACTATTGCATGGTTGCACAACAGTGGAGAAAAGTTATAAACTCGAGTTTGCCAAATTTGGCTTTCAATGAAGTTTTTCTAATCACTTGGCTTTCATGGTAAGTGTTGTTGAGACAGCTGCCTGACTCCCATTATGGCTTTGTGGTGATGAATCAAGGTAACAAACTGCCCAGGTCACTGAATTCATGTAGCTTGTTCTAAGTTGTAAGTTGCTGACACTATGTGGCCAGTCCATACCTCCCAACTGTACAGATTTTTGCAGAATGCCTAGATTTTTGCCTCATATTTTTGGTTCGTTTTTCACAAACTTGTCATTTTCTGGCACATTAGTGGCAAATCATTAGACATTGAAGTTTGAAAATAATGATAGACATTTCAGTTTCAGACTTCATACCCCTCAGAAAATTCATGCTAATGGAAAACCTGTTATTGTATCAATTTTCTAAGTTTGTAAGAGTAATACTTTTGTCCCATTTTTTATTATGGCTTTGTCCAGAATTCTTGCTCTAAGAAGTTGAGAGGTATGGTGGCCACAACTTTTTTTTTTAAATGAGGGCAGCTGTTTCATCTAATACATAGCAGTAAATTTGTCTTGTGCCTCTTTTGGATAATAAATACAAAGATTTTTAGAATTCCCCTACTCTGTTATGAAACCCCTGACAAATATAATTCCAACACTACCACTGCATTATAGAAAAAATGTCCGTAATGTAAATATATATTTTAAATGTATATATTTGTATGACTATGTGCATTTATGTGCATGTGTGTTTTCAAAATAATGCCCAGGCAATTTAGAGCACATTCAATGTGAAAAATCCTGCTTTTATATACACAGTCATTATATTATTTTTACTGGTCAGTATCTCCTTTTCAAATCTTGTTATAACTGTCCTATTCTAATACTCACCTTGAGTTCTAACATGTCCTAACAGGTACATATGTAATTACCATGGAAACAGTGCTATTAGTAAAGTTGGTAAGTACTGTAAAGTAGTTTACATCTGTAAGCTGTTAAAATAGTTACTGCCTGTGTGGGTGTGCACTAATAATGTACACACACATATTTCCAGATACATTCAGCTTACTTTATCTTTCTGGAGTGGCCAATGAATTGAATATATACTGTTTTCATTGGCAGACTCAGCCATCCAAAAAAAGCTGCTGTATCTGTAATGACAACTGAAAAGTCACAGCATTTAGACATACATAACAGCAGTAGTAATAATAATGTATAAATAGGACAGCACAGTAACACAGTAGTTAACATTATCACCTCAATGCAACAAGTTCTCCAGCTTGATTCTAAGATGGGGTTCCTTCTCTGTGGAGTTTGCATACTCCCTGTGTTATTGTGGGCTTTCTCCAGCTACTCAGGTTTCCTTCCACTACAAAGACATGCACTAGATTGATTGGTGACTCTAAATTCTTTCTGAGTGCGAGTGTGGTGTGCGTGTGTGTGTGTGTGTGTCTGTCTGTGTATCTGTGTGTCTGTGTGTGTGCGTGTGTGTGTGTGTGTGTCTGTCTGTGTATCTGTGTGTCTGTGTTTGTGAAATGCAGAAGAAAGGTATGCCAATCTATTTCAGTTTCCCCTTGTAGAGTAATCTCTATGGATCATAGGATTATAGGGTCATAGGAAGTTACTAGGCTATTAGTCGTAGAGCCTTTTTAAGCCAAGCCATTCCTGATCTAATTTTCCCAATTATCAATGCCCATGGGCTAAAATGGCTTTAGTATATGCTTCTGCCTTAGAGCATCTACAAACTGCCCCTGTCCATAAGGGCCACAGGTGGCAAGCCAGGGTGAATTTGAAATTTTCCATCCATTGGTCCAAACTGCATTTGAACAGGTTTAGGAAGAGCTCTGTTTCACATGAATAGATAGTTTGTTCCAGAGAAGGGGTAATCTCTGAGACACATACCTGACCCTCCAACATGTTTTGTTTATGTATAGATAAAGCTTAGATCCTTAGATCAAGTAATTCTAGACCTGTTTGTTTTGACAATGTGTAGCAGATCCATCAGGGCTGGATCAGATAATGCCTTGTAGATTAGGCGTAGATCGTGCCTCGGTAATCTGTAGGAAATCGAGACAGGGCATATTACTTACATGGTATATTATTTTAGTGAGGAACCTCTTTGGCTGCTACAGCTGTTTCAAATCCCTGGTCAGGTACATGCCAAAGGGTGCATTGTACTTGATTATTGGTCTAATGAAGGCTGAGTTTGATTATTGGTCTAATGAGGGCGGAGTGCAATGCACCCTGAACAGAGGAGGCTGTACAAATAGTCAATCTGAAAATAAAACATGACTTGGATGAAATGCATAAATGGAAAAGTTAAAAGTTAAGAAAAGAAGAGGCAGGTAGTCAGTTTCATGAGCAGTGCAGATATGCAAATGTAGAGAATTAGAACTATCAGCCATAAAATAAATTCCAGCATCACAATTTAGGGGAAAGCTCTATAAGGTAATACATGGCAAATGGCTGATACCTGAGAACCATGAAAGTAGTATATGTATGGAACCACGCAGATAAACAGTATTCTAAATACCAAATTAAAAGGAATTGATAAACGTTTTGAGAATTAATAAAATGTGAGCTCATCTCCGATTTAAAATGCGGAAAAGTGGCAGAAGCCTTTTGAAGCGGTCACTAATCATAAGTTACATTGCAATGTTCGTGTTTTTTTTATTTATTTATTTATTTCAGTGAGGGGATTTTAAGAGGAGGTGTACTGGTCTCAATAAAAATCAAATGAACAACCCTAGGCTAAAATATAATGAATAAAGATGTCACCAGTAAGTGTCAAAAATCATGTCATAGATATGGCAACAGCTCTGCTAATTTAATGTGCAAAAGAGTGCAAATAGGCAATGACATTTGGAGCTAACAACTAACCACAATGGTCATATTGGATTTATATAACATATATCTTCCCCTAAATGTGACTTAAATTGTCCTGAATGGTTACTTGGATTTTTGCACCTCTGAGGCAGTGATGCAAAGGTATCAAAATTGACTGAAGGCATATTCATTCATTTTCATCTGTCACATATACTTCTCAAAAAGGAATGTTTGGCTTGTGCATGCATACATATTTTCAGTCCTGTGAGTAAATGTACATGGGCATCCATAACAAGGAAAACATAGCTGTGCATCCCCAAAAATAAAGTAATAATCAAAGAAGGTGATATAAGTCAGTTTTCCTATTCTTACAGCATATATTTTGCCGGCAACTGTAAAATATGGTCATAATTTTTATGCTGTAAAAGAAGTAAGCATAAGTAACCCCAGGATTCACTAATCTTCCATGCAGGACTACCTTAGTCCTGCATGGAAGCACCCTTTTAGGAGCAGGACAGCAGTGCACCATGCATATTAATGAAGGCACGCTGCCCGAGCTCCTAGGCTTACACGGAGCATGTACGAGTGCACGGGGCGTGTCTGAGAGCAGAGCTCTCAGAATAAACACGCCCCTGCAATGTAGAACAGCAGAAAGTGGTTAGAAATGAGCAAAACCACTCATAGGTGTCTGCATATCCCCACCAATAGTCCCCCATGTGTACAACAGCAACAGTACATATAAATTAAATGAAGAAACCCTTTTAGTTTTTTTAAACATCTGAGTACAGCTAACCGTAGGTACGCGGGTGTGCCCATCGCTTAGCTAAGGTTAAAGCAGCTTAAAAGGCTGAAGAGGATAACAAGGAAGATATATGCAAATAAAGCAGCACAGCAATAGTGTAGTGGGCAAAGCATTCGCCTAACAAGCAGGCATTCCTGGTTCAAGTTCCACTGCAGCACAGTCTGTATTACATGGCAAAGCATGTTATAAGCAATATTTTTGTTGCAAAACCCACTAAATAACATATATTTATGAACTGGAATACTGCAGGAAATGCACATGTGAAGTGTCAGTGTCATAATGAATAAGGCAGTAGTAAGCAGGTTTAAGCACAAATAAGCAGTAGTAAGCATATGTAAGCACTAGTAAGCAAGTTTAAGCGTGTTTGCATGGGGGTAAGCACTGTGGAAGCTAACTGAGTATAAGAAACTGTAACCAGAAGTTAGCAGTGATTATCACCGCTCAAACACATGCATAGCTGCTTACAACTGCTTTAAAGTACCTTAATAACTCTGTATCCAATGGCCCTTGTTCTGCCCAACAACAAAATAAACAACCTCTGCAAGTCTTGAACCCAGGATCCTGTACACTATAGTTACAGTAGTTAACCACTAAGCCATCATAGCAGTACATGCAAATGAGGTTTCAACAAACAAATCCTCACCATAGAAAATCAAACTGAACATGTGAAATTAATCTATGTACAGTGTGATGTTGTATAACCTGCTACATAACATAAATATGTGAACTGGAGTACTGCAGTAAGACCAGATGTGAGGTGTTATTGTAATCATGTGTTCAAAGTCCCCAGGACCCCATACAGTGTACGTACACATGAATCACAGATACCAGACACAGATATAACATATAACAAAAAATAAATCAATGTCAAAAGGAAAATATAATGCTAATTAAATATTAAGCGATGCTAAGCATTGCACAGCTCAGCTTATCTGGTGTAAGCAATGTGTAGGCCGGCTAACTCAATCTGCCCAGTGGTATACCCCTTTAAGCAATGCCAACATTACGTAAGCGGGTGTGCCCATAGCTTAGCCTTTTCAAAACCGTCAAATCATAGGAAAGTGTGGGAAATCGGGCGTATTTAAACCTCACAGATGCCAATTATTCCCATAACTGGTTGCAGCTCCCTATTGTAGGCAGAATGGCTGGAGTTGGAAAACGCACTCAATTTAGAGCGCAGCGCTGGGGCACCCAGGAGTCCAGATTCATGGTATGGCTCCTGGTAAAATACCATGAGGAGAGACTACTGCAGGGCCAGTACCAGGGCTCTCAGTATAAAGTGGAGGCCTGGGACAATCTCGCCCGTGACCTCACCAGTGACAATGGTATCACCCGGACTGGTGAGCAGATCAGGCATCACCATGCTGACCTGAAGCGGAGGAGTGGTGATCTCTTGGAGCAGTGGATCCAAGAATCAAGGCAGATGGCTGATGTCCCAGGACTGAGTAAGTACCCATTCTACTACATAGATATCAGTTGCCTAGCTTGTGTATACTATGGATAGGTAATGGCTAAATATCACTGCATTTCTCTGACAGCTGCAGATGAGCGAGCTGTGAACCAGCAAGCCCACGCTGCTAGGCTGCAAAGGCTGCATTGCGAGGCAGATTAGTAATAATCTGGCATGTACTGTCATAAGAAAAATACAACAGTTCTAGAAAGTGTTGTACCAATATAAAATGTATTGTGTGTGGGATGTACTGTATAAACCAGACAATATGGCAGGAAGACTGTCACATAGGTTGTGTGTAAATAAAGGTGCAATATCATGTGAATAAAAGTATAACCCCTGGAGTGCTTGTGTACATTCTGCTTTCATATGTTGTTGTAGTGTTGCATTCTATAAATAGTACTGTTGTATTAAGCAGTTTTACCCACACTGTGGAACGCAGATAAAATGTGTAGGAAGTTCAGTATAACAATTTTGGAAGTCCCAAGAGGTCAGTCATATAGAACTAAGGGAGACTTAGAAACCATTAGAATGGTTCACACCAATTCCCTGATAGCACAGTGTACTGTGATGTCAACTGTTATATTTTTACCACACACAGCAGGGGGTTGAATCCCGGGAGTGGTAGTAAGTTGTATGCATAATCATAACCCACAACTGTACAGAGTTTGTGAGAATGTTCAGATAGAAATCTGTATCCATAATTAGACCCAACAACTGTACAGACTTTGCTAGAATGTTCAGATACACTGTAAGCATAATCATAACCATCAACTGCACAGACTGTGGCAAAATGTTCAGATAGTAAGCTGCATGCATAGTCATACCCCTCAACTGTTCTGATCTGTCCAGCATGTCCAGATAAATGGGTCACATCTGCTGCCTGATAACCTGTTCCCCTGACAAATCAGTGAGATGATCCAAGAAATGTAGGCAGCTTATACTGATAAATCACCAAATAACGAACCAAAAGTGCCAAGCAAAATCAAACACAAAAACAGGCACCTGGAAGGAACACAGACCCAAAATATCATTGATATGTTTTATTTAGACACAGAGGCTTCACACACATAAACACTCCAAATACCATATGTATTCATCATGAAATGACTTCATCAGATAAAAGCCATAAAAAATTACATCTTAAATAGCATAATCAATTAAATTCATCCTATCACAATGCATATAAAATTAAAAATAAATAAAGCAATTCATTGTTTAAAGACACACTGACATAAAATCACTGACCTGCTTTATTCTTGTACAACTGGATTATACAATATAATATAAATATATCCATAAATATATGAAATATATATATAACCATATATAAAAACATATCAAATTGATACATAAGGAATACAAAGTACAAATGTATTAACAAATGTGTATATACTTGATACAGATGTTATTAAGGGAATAGGGTTAGAATTAGAGTTTTGCTGCTCTCAGTTTCAATACTTGAGCAATGGAAATGGTATCATTCATCCCCGGGATTTTGTTTGCCTCCAATACCACCTGCCAAAAAAGTTCCCTATATTCAATATATAATTCCCAAGGTCCCCCTTTCACATATTTTGTCACTATTTCCAAAATAAAAAAAAAGAAAAGGATGCCTGGGAACAACCAATGCTATGCCTATACAAGGCATTACTGTTATTGTGATTTCTCATTTCATATAGGTGTTCATAAATTCTTTTCTGCAATTTTCTTTCAGATTTTCTTACATAAAAACTTGTGCATCCTTTACAAACCACTAAATAAACTACTCCACTGGTGTCGCATGTAGCGTAACCTTTGCATGTAAGCTTCTTGTTTCTGGCTGCCAAATATAAACTGTCCCCTTGTTGTATAAAAGGGCAGAGTGAACAGTGCCCACATTTATAAGTTCCTTGTTTATTGCGTCCAAATGGATAAACATTGCCACCTTTTTTCTCGATAATATTTTTAATGTTAGAACCTTTCCTAAACACACACTTGAAAGGGGTGTCAAAAATTTTTAAATCAGAAATAGCAGCAAACCTATTCCATTCTTTTTCAACTGTTTTCAAAATTACACCTGTATCACCACTGAAATTTATAATAAAAGCACGTTCAAAATCTGTGTTATTGCCAGTATTAACATTAATGTTCATACTCTCCTGGTTATTTTGTCCCAATATTGGTGCAAATCTATTATTCCTACCTAAAGTTACTTCAGCTTGTATTCGTTTTACTAGGTCAAGAGGATATCCTCTTGCAATGAACATCTGCTCTAATAGTTTACATTCAGCTATAAAATCTTCCTGTTCAGAGGACATCCTACTCCCCCTCACAAACTGTCCTTTCACCAAACTTCTTTTTTGGCTGTGAGGGTGTGAACTGGTATAATATAGGTTGGAATTAGAATAGGTTTCCTTTCTAAATACTGTAGATTTAAATTTTCCATTATACTTGTGAATGGTTATATCTAAATAATTCATGTAATCATACTGGATGTTATAAGTAAATTTCAGAAATTCAGTTGTACCAGAAATATAATTGTAAAACTCCAGAAATTTCCCTTCAGAATCATTCCATATCAAACAAATATCATCCAAATAACGCTTGTATAACTTCCAGCATTTGACATATTTGGAATTAAAAATATATTTATTTTCCCATACAGAACGTATGATATTAGCATAGGTGGATGCACATCGTACAGCCATGGCTATACCTTTCACTTGCTTAAAAAATTCACCTTCAAAGTGAATAAAGTTATTATTAAGCACTAAATCAATAAGACTTAAACATACATAAAAATCATTGTTAGACAATCCATCAGAAGACCCCATAGCTTCTTCTAACCAAAGCATTCCCAACTCATAAGGGATAGAATAAAACAAATTAACTACATCTATTGTAATAAATATAGCTCCTTCATCATACAATTCTGGTTTGATTTGTCTAAGTAAATCCCAAGAATCCTTTAAAGTATCCAAACATCCTAAGGACAAAGATTTTAATTTTACATCCAAGAACCTGGCCAGTGGTGCAGTAACAGACCCCTCTCTGTAGCCACTATAAGTCTCAGAAGTGGGTCCTCCAGGTTCTTATGTACCTGAGGAATGCCGAATATCATAGGAACCTTTGGTCTATCATTGTGGAGAAATTTAAACAGGTTTAAATCAATAGATCTCTCAAGTAACAACTCATTTAGTACCAGAATTTTTTTTTATAAGCTATATGAATTTCATTTAATGAAACCCTGGTATATTTACTGTTGTCTTCCAAGGTTTCCATCACCTTAGACCCAGAAGTGAATGTATCCATGAAAACAGTACCCCCTCCTTTATCAGGGGCCATAACCCTAATGTTACAATCATTCCTAATGTCACTTAACAATTGTTTCTCCTCATAAGTCAAATTAGGATACACCCTATTGTTGGAAATAGTCTTTCTAATTTCTGACTCTAATAAATTCTCAAAATTTCTCAGCTGAGGATGTAATGGTGGATTATATATACTTTTTCTACTAAGAATAGTGGTGTTGGACTGTCCTGTCCCATTGTTATTATATAAAAGTTCTAGGTTTTTCTTCCTAATAAATAGTTTTAAATCAATAATCACTTTGTCAATATCCACCTTTTTCCGGGGAATAAACTTAAATCCTTTAGAAAAAAGATTGAAATGAATCTCTTCTATGTCAACACCACTATAATTAAAAATGTTATAACCATTAAAGGTGTGTTTCACCCCATCCCGTGCTATAATAGATGTATCAGTAGGAATAACTATCTCCTGTCATTCCTGAAATACTGTGATGTCAACTATAATATTTTTACCACACACAGCAGAGGGTTGAATCCCGGGAGTGGTAGTACATTGTATGTATAATCATAACCCACAACTGTACAGAGTTCGTGAGAATGTTCAGATAGAAATCTGTATGCATAATTAGACCGAACAACTGTACAGACTTTGCTAGAATGTTCAGATACACTGTAAGCATAATCATAACCATCAACCATACAAACTATGGCAAAATGTTCAGGTAGTAAGCTGTATGCATAGTCATACCCCTCAACTGTTCCGATCTGTCCAGCATGTCCAGATAAATGGCCCATACCCTGTTCCCCTGACAAATCAGTGAGATGATCCAAGAAATGTAGGTAGCTTATACTGATATATAATGGATAGTGAGACCTGAACATAAAAAGAGAATGTATATGAAAGCAAACCTGTCATTGTAGCATCTCACCCAAAGTGTATGACAGCTATTCCAAAATATGCACATTAACACCTGCATCCTGTTAAGCCTTGACCAGAGTGTGTGCAATAACGGATTGTTATGTATGTGTATAACATCAACATGGAATCAGGGAGTATGTGTAGTATTCGTCCGGTAGTGTTAACAAATATTTCTCCACAGCTATAATGGGTAAGAGGTGTAGACTGTAGTTACAACACAGTTCACTCATATACTTGTCTACAAGCATGGAATCTGGAAGCATGTGTAGAATTTGTCAGGTAGTGTTAAAAATATTTTCTCAACAGCTATAACAGGTAAGAGGTGTAGACTATATGTAAGACACAGTCCAAGTATATACTAATCTACAAACATACGATTGTACAAAGTAAGGACATTAGGTAGTGTAATAATACATGTAAAGGACAGATCACTGCAGTGATTAAGAAAGCTGTGAAAACTACAGGGATATATTAGTTGTTAATTGACCTCTCTCTCTCACCCCAACCATATGTGCAACAATAACCTAATTACACACCTAAATGGGTACGTGTACACTCCAATCTTTGGTTGGGACATATGTCCTATTGGTTTATAAATATTCACATTTGGTTCTATGCATGTTCCATGTTAATATACTCCTTTATTGGTGGCCTGTTGCCATCAATGAAACCTGCATGAGGTTGTTATGACCACTGTTGTCCCATATATGCATGTGTTCTGCTCACCCTGCAACTGTTGTAAATCTGGTGTCTTGGGTTAATGGGAATACCTATGCATGCTGTTATAACTAATCCTGAATTCTGTTGACTATTACTAACTGATATCTGTCCTAAAATGTCAACACCATACCTCGTATGGGAAGGCAGGTCCCAGCAGACCCACCTGTCCCACCTCAGCTGGCCATGGCACTGAGCACCAGCATGTCTGGGGCCCAGCTTGGGACCTCCTCCTTCATTGGCTCTGCACCACCTTCGGGTGGAACTGTCTCAGGGGATGGGGCTCAGTGGAGCGAGGGCAGAGGTACCTATCACCTGCCATCAGGTCCAGGCAGTGGTGTGTAGGGAGCTTGACAGGGTGGTTCGAGACCAGCTATGTCATCTTGAGGACTACATGGTGCAATTAGAGGGTGAGCCTGACCCTCCTACCCAGCGCCCAGCACAGCCACCTTTGGGGCCATGAAGGTGCAGTGGTGACTGCACATGGATGGGGACCTCAGTCCCACTGTTTCCATTTGGGGGCTCATGTGCTTGCAACTTCCAAACACCCCTCCCCGTCCTAGGTGTTTACTCCCCACTTGTGTCATATACTTCCCATGTATGCATCTTGTTTGTCTTGTCTGTTAACCTACCTCCCCAAATATACCTACTACCCCGCCCAACATTCCACTCTCATCTGAAAACAAAAGGGCAATCTGTTCCCACAAAAAAAATAATGGCCCATACATAGCTGTCCATTTTGCACACGTGTCCACTAGACACAAGTAATCCTGTCTAACTGGCATCACAATGAATTATTGTTGTCCTCACCCTCACTCAGGGGTTTGAGTGTCCAAATCTACCGCCAATTTTAGTGTATATACACAGCTGTTGCTGTAGAAGAAATGGGCAGCTATAGACCTTCCCTACACCCTTCCGGCACATCCTTGGCTATTTTCCCTACTGTCTTTCCCTCTTTGTGCCCCTTTTTTCACCACTTTCCTATCAACCTCTTTTTCTTTTCTTTTAAAGAAATTAGTGCGGGGGTAAGCGAGAGTAAGCACTTTTAAGCAGTAGTATGCAGGTTTAAGCCTGTTTGCATGGGGGTAAGCACTGCCTACACAGATTAAGCAATTCAGAAGCTAACAGAGTATAAGAAACTGTAACCGGTAGCTAGCAGTGCTTAGCTCTGCGCAAACCTGCTTACAACTGCTTTAAAGTGCCGTAATCACTCTGTATCCAATGGCCTGTGTTCTGCCCAGCAACAAAATAAACAGCCTCTACAAGACTCAAACCCTGGACCCTGCACACCATAGACAAAGTGATTTACCACTAAGCCATGCAAGATATACATAAATCTGATGTTTTCAGAAACATATCATTCAGCCCAGTCATGCAACAGTACAGAGAATGTATACCAACATCTAGATGTACGTGCGTGTGTAAATATATTAATATTTAAACAGATACAACATATCTATATATGTATATATATATATATATATATATATATATATATATAGAGAGATATATATATGTATATTTAGAAATATGTACATATATATAAATATATATGAACATATATACATGCAAATGCCTACATCGACACATATATATGTCTACACTTATATGTCTACATATACACAGCAAGGTACATATATGTACACAAAATATGTCTATGTAGGTGTATATGGACATAGTCATACATATGCAAGCAGATATATATATATATATATATATATATATATATATATATATATATATATATAGATATATTAGATAGCAATGGTAGATTAACAAAAACAAATATGTCCACATGCACCGTTAAAGGGTTTGAGAGGTCCCAAACAATATATGTCTTGTATGAATAAGCATACCCCCCCAAAGCCAAACACGTTCGCCCTGCAATACACTGCAAAGTGTTGCATATCCCATAACCAGGACCTGACAAGACATGGGCACAAGATGTTAACAGTACTACATCCCACCTGTATGATGTCAGGCTGGTATTGGTAACATATCATGCAGTACAGTCTGGCTCCCATAGGAAATGTAAAATGTGGAAGCTATCAACATCCCCAGGATACATATACACAGACACATATATGCAGATGTAGATATACATATATGGGTTCTGTTCAGAAGCTCGAAATATGAAATCTCAAATTTCAGTATTTCGAGCCCAAGAAGCCGAATCCACATCATAGAGAAAGTTTAGAAGTTCAAAATTACAAACCTCGAAAACCAGAGGTTTTGAATTTCGCTCTTCTAAAGTTCTGCTATGGTCATGTATTCAGATAAGTGTGTGTGTGTGCGTTAAGGGGTTTGGGTAGAGGCTATGGTGTGTGTCAGTGTGTTTTGTTGCTGTGATGTGTGTGCGCGAAGAGAAAGTAGCTTGTGTGGTGGTGTTTTGCGTGTGTTTGTATGTAGTGCTACCTTGGAGTGAGAATATTTAAGTAGGGAGGTGTGGGGAGCTGTGGGGGTGCAGGGGTGCTTGCCCCCCTGTTTACATATATTAGAGTGATTGTGTGTGCGTGTGTAGTAAAACCACAAAATTCAAAACTTCCGATATTCAAGGTTTTGAATTTTGCGGATTTTAGTTTTTGTTGTTTTGTGGATTTGACTTCTTGGGTTCGAGATACTGAAATTCAAGATTTCAGTTTTTCGAGCTTCTGAAGTGAATCCATATATATATATATATATATATATATATATATATATATATATATATATTTACATATATACAGATACACATGTGACTACACATACACACGCAGATATATGTACAGTAAGATACATATGTAGAAGGTGCACAAAATATGGAACAGCCACTATGCCAACAGTTCACACCTGAACACCTAGACAGTGTATGGGCCACCCATACAAATGACAATCATTGCCTGCAACATATATCTACTGAGAGGTCATAGGGCAAAAAAACACACACAAGTTTGCAGAAATGGTAAACCTTTATTTGTGTACTATTACAGTTCTATGTACCATTGCTACTGTAATTGGGATTGTCTTCACAGACATGATACGTGTGGAAGGTCACATCTGCTTTCCACATGTGTGCCACTGGCTGCTGACAGACATCCCAAGGACATCATAGTAAAGTACCACTGCTAGCGCATACTGCCCCTGTCGACTGTAGCAGGCATATTGGCCAATATGTGTGGATACTTTGTCACACTCTGTACAGTCCAGAGGCATACACAGAACTCCTTAGTGCAAAACATGTGTACCATGCCTGACTATATGGATGTTAACAGCCATGTAGTTGGGTATAACATGTAATGACTGGTATACATATGCCACCATAGATTATGCATTCACACACCACTGTCTGGCCTAACACATAATAACTGCTGGTACAGGGGTGCCATGGCCACATACTACCCACTAGATATTGACATACATCTGTACAGCATCCCACTGCTCTGTCTGACATACATGACTGTTAAGGGAAGCCCAGCAGCAGTACATCTGGCAAGTATCTGCACATGACATCTCACTAGGTAAGTACACTAAGCTGCTAGGCATGTAACAATGCACTGTGCAGGCTACAGGCAGACTGGCTCAACACTGGGCTACATCTCCTATGGGGGAATGCACATGTACCTGCATATATAGCAGGCTGTACAGGCATGTCACAGCACAGGGTAAAATACACCTGTGTGAAAGTGCATAACCACAACCAATGAGAACATAGCCACAGCCACATATGGCAAGCTAGCATGATATTACAGTATATTGACTATCTGTTCAACACCATCCTCATATGTGCCACTCACACACTAACCCTACATATACTGGGCCACTACACAGTTTGGTCTGATGGCTGACTGTGACATGCAACATGTGTGTGTATGGTCCTACAAACATGTAAGCCAATATGGTAACATACAGTGGAGCAGCATATAACATCAGATAGGATGGGACCTAGAACGATGACAACTACCACAGTCTGTACACAGGCCAAGGTACATATTAATAATACACACACTGTCGACATTCACCATAAGTACACAGACCTCAGTACTGTACAAACAACCACAGTATGTCCAGGTTATGTCATCAAATATAACCCCTACTGTACATAACATGTGTAGCAGTCTGATATCTCACTGGCTTATCACACATGATGACACTAATTATAGTGTACAGCACATATGCACCTCTTAATGCATGACATATGTACAAAGGTTGACTGAGTTGTGGCTGGAAGTACATACACAGGGCCAATATTGACACGTTGCTGTGATAACATCATACATTTACTGTTGCAACAGGCTTTGTTGCAACATATGTCCTAAGATGGACATGAAGTCAGTGACTGTCATGGTTTTCACCATCTACAGACTGCAATCCTCACTCTACCTTCTGCAGTTCACAGATACATGTTCTGTGGGTAACACATGACACCAAAGGCACCACACACTGCCCAGTCTGCAGATGACCCTACAGATGGGGAGTCCTCATAAACATACAACTGACATGACAGGTATTCATACATGTAGGACAGCCATATTTTTACACACCCTGTTAAACCAACATTACTCCGAATGTAGTATAGCAGCACTTACAGTCTGTAGTCAGGTCAGGCATATCCCCCTCCTGTGTGTTGGCCTGTTTCCACAGTGTATGTTGTCAGAGGTAAATCCCCACTCCATCTGAGATGCTGTTTGCTAAACAACAGATTGAGTTCCTACTCACAGTGAATGAAAAGGACCAACACAAACATGATGTTCCTAGATATTGGAGTGCGTTTCCATGCAGTTGGCTATGGGAATGTTACCACAGCTGTTCCACATGCAATCAGCTATGGGAGAGCTGAAATTCATGCAGAGGCCATCAGCTGATCATGAGCATTACCTAAAATACACATGCTGCTGCCTAAGAAAAGCAGGTATAGGTTTCCACATCCACCAGTGAGGGAGTGAGAGAGGCAGACAGAGGCATCGATAAGTCATGGAGGGGTGGGAGAGTAAAACCTAAGCATGTTTGTGTCACACACCTACCAGCACAGGGTATCAAACCCCTGATGACTATGTAGTGCTATCACAGTCCTATGCAGTTGCTGGATGCACCACATAGGTTACCTGTTGTGGATTCTGCAGAACATATATGTGATGGTGAGGGACATCTGCAACAGGGATATGGTAGCTATACTGTAGGTGATGTACACATGCCTGTCTGCATGAACAAGTGCCAGGGTCAACACAGCCAAACTCTCACAGGGATGCAGACACATTGACACACTTAGCAGGGCCAGGGATACAGCTCATCCCTAGTGTAATTTCCACAACACATTACTGTGCAGGTATCACATGCACCACATGGGTCATATGGAGGTTATATGGGCAAAGGGTATGGGGAGGTGTCTGACATCAGACAGCATGCTTCAGTATGCCACTGAGAATTGTAGCAAGTGTGGGTGTTATCATACACATCATACAACATGCACACAAACACACAGGGTGCCAGTACTATGGGTGCATTTCTGCACAGGTATGTGGTGGTCAACTGTGCCAGATGGCTATACAAGGCTCAGTGATGGGTATACCTTGGAATCAGGCTACATGACAATGGTCTGCATTGTGGCTCAGGCCTGTGGTTTCTGCATTTGCCCACACAGGTGGGTATTGTATCCACCATCCAGTCACCTGGGTGGCTATTGCATGTGGCCAGTGCTGTGTATCGCTTGCCATGTATGTGTTCCCTAGTCCATGACATGGATGGTGTCTGGGATGTGCACACCTCCCACATGCATATACAGTGACATGTGGAACTGTACCTGGGGTGTTAGGCCCATGCTGTGTACACAGATTATCATCAGATGTGCCAGTCTTGGCCACCTGTGGCAGGAACTTGTAATGGACAGCAGGTTAACGCTGCACCTACAATAATAGCATGCATAATGGCATTCCCTGGTGTCAGTGGCATCTGTCCATACAGGATATGTTTTCAGTCATGGTATATCCTTTGTGGGTCACATGTGATGGCACCACAGTTGTTGCAGGTGTCCAGTGGGGAACATGAGGAAGGTGCACTGTCTGCATGTATGTGCCTATCGAACAGATGGACAGGGTTCCGTGCCCTCTGTAGGCCACTGCAATCACTCCATAGTTACTGTCAGTCACTAATATGCAATGTACTATACACATATTGGCTGTTGCCTCGGCATGTGTGTGAGTGTATGTAACATGGGTTGAGAGTGTGCTCTGGGGAATACTGGGGTTGCTAACTGTGATTGCCTGGCCGTGATATCACATGTATGGGTATGGATTTGCACCCCAGCCTCTCAGCTATTTCACATCTGTTATCCCTGTACAGTGGACATTGTGATATAGGCCCACCATAAAAGACATTTGCAAAACCAGCAACACATTGGGCCCAGGTGTCACACACTCACACCCACCTCCACACAGGATACAAGTTATACACAGCCCTGTCATGTCTGGGAGCTGAACCCCTACCTAACTAGTTTATTATACTATGCAGTTATAGTACATGCCATGGAGATTAATGGAGTACTCCTTCCCCAAAGGTGCATTTCACATTGGATGACATCAGCCAGAGTGCCAAAGTAGGCCATTGGACATGTACTGAATGTGACTAGACTAAAATGCATTGCTCCCCACACAGACACTGAAACACACACAACTAACATGTGTCGGTATAGAACCCTTGCAGAGGTTTATATCACACTACAGCATAGAGCTGTTATAGGAAACACCACAGGGATTACTGGAGAACTCTTTCCCCAAATGTGTATTTCACATTGGATGACATCAGCAGGACTGCCAAAGTAGGCCATTGGACATATACTGAGTTTGAGTAACCTAAAATGCATTGCTTCCCACACAGATATTGAAACACACACAACCAACACGTGTGGGTATAGAACCCCTAACAAAGGTCTATATCACACTACAGCATGGAGATGTTATAGGATGCACCACAGGGATTACTGTAAACCTTCTTCCCCAAAGGCGTATTTCACATTGGATGATATCAGCAGGACTGCCAAAGTAGGCCATTGGACATATACTGAGTGTGACTAGCCTAAAATGCATTGCTCCCCACACAGACATTGAAACACACACAAAACATCCACAACTGACATGCATGGGTATAGAACCTCTAACAGAAATCTATATTACACTACAGCAGTACACAGCTATGGCACACACTACAGAGATTACTGGATGACAGCTTCCCAGAGTGTATTTCTAGGTGGGATGACATCAGCAGCCTTGCCAAAGATGAGCATTTGAATTGTAAGGAGTGTGACTACCCTAAAAAGCATTGCTCTCTACACAGACAGAATCAATCAGGCAGACACACACACACTTGCCATATCTGGGATTAGAACAGCTACTTAACTAATTTATCATATTACAGCAGTACGCAGTTACAGGACATGCTACGGGGATTATTGGGCTACAGTTTCCCAGAGGTGTATTTCTAAGTGGATGACATCAGCAGTCTTGCCAAAGATGAGCATTTGAATTGTAGGGAGTGTGATTACTCTAAAAAGCCTTGCTCTATATACAGACACACACACACTGTTGCCATGTCTGGGAATTGATTTCCTACCTAACTGTTTTATCATGCTACAGCAGTACGCAGTTATGGGACGTGCTACAGAGATTACTGGGGTACAGTTTTTCCAGGGATGTATTTCTAGGTGGATGACATCAGCAGCCTTACCAAAGTAGAGCATTTCAATTGTAGGGAGTGTGCCCACCCTAAAAAGCATTGCTGTCTACACAGACAGAGTCACATAAACACACCTGCATACACACACACACACACACACACACACACACACACACACACACACACACACACACACCCCATTGCCAAGGCTGGGGTTAGAACTCCTACCTAACTAGTTTATCATATTACAGAAGTACACAGTTATGAGACACGCCATGGAGATTATTGGGATGCAACTCTCCTAAAGGTGTATTTCACATTAGATGACCTCAGCAGGCTTGTCATACTGGGACTATGGGGAGGGAAGTGTGTGTGCATGGGCCATAACCCATTCATCTAGGGGTTGACATGCCACATGTGAGCACAACCTGGGTCATATTCCACAGGTACATGTATACAGCTGCTAGATGACTACTTGCTTGGACAGTCATGTTGCACAGCTGGCACGTGCACCACATACTCTGTAATGCTGACAGATACTGGTGGCTAGTATCTGCAGTGTGTGACATCAGACCCTCGTGAGGTTGTAGCCCTTTGGCTGTGTGCTGGGTGGGAGAGGCCTGGATGGCTCCTTGTCACAGTCACCCTCTTCCACACATCTATGTATGTCTACCTTTGGCTTATTATAGTGTGTTGTCCTTACATATATGCCTGTATTCCTATCCACTGTGTGTGTGCAAAGCATGTGTGGTGCATGCTAAGGAGTGTCTGCACTAACATCTGCTGCTGCCAGATATGTCTGGTCCACTGGTGTTTGCAGACATGGCCTTCGTGTCTGTGAGCATGCCCAGTATGACCTTTCAGTATGTTGTTGACTGACATTGCCTGCATTACTCTAAGTGCGTGGGCATGCCCAGTATGGCCATCTATATTGAATGTGTGGTTCGAGTCCAGGTAGTTTGTACTGCAGTGGTGACCTTTGTGTTGTACACCTACAGATAGCATGTTGTCTCTGCAGGGTATCCGTCGATCATTTGGCATGGACTGTTACTACATTTCTGCATAGGATGGAGGGGCACACCTGACTATTTCTACATTTCTACACAGGACTGTGGGGGGGCACACCTGACTGTTACTATATTTCTACACAGGATTGGGGGGCACACCTGACTGTTACTATATTTCTACGTAGGATGGGGGCACACCTGACTATTTCTACATTTCTACACAGGATTGGGTGGGCACACCTGACTGTTACTATATTTCTACGTAGGATGGGGAGCACACCTGACTATTTCTACATAGGATTTGGGGAGGGGACACATGACTGTTACTATATTTCTACACAGGATTGGATGGGGCACACCTGACTGTTACTATATTTCTAAGTAGATGCGGGGCACACCTGACTATTTCTTCATTTCTACACAGGATTGTGGGGGCACACCTGACTGTTACTCTATTTCTATGTAGGATGGGGGGCACACCTGACTCTCTCTACATTTCTGCACAGGATTGGAGGGGGCACACCTAACTGTTACTATATTTCTACGTAGGATGCGTGGCACACCTGACTATTTCTACATTTCTACACAGGATTGCGGGGGGGCACACCTGACTATTACTATATTTCTACATAGGATGGGGGGGCACACCTGACTATTTCTACATCTCTACACAGGATTGGGGGGGCACAAATAACTGTGACTACATTTCGGCGTCGGATGGGGGGCACACCTGACACTTGTACACATTTGCTAGGACTGTATCAGTATGTCGGGTACTGCATTTCAGTCTGTAGTCTTACCTATCATGCTGGCTAGAGGCATACCAGTGTACTACAGATCTTAGCTTTTAATTACCTACATATTAGTTTCTGACTTCCTACCCTTCAGAACTGACATCCCACTGCCTGGCCTGCTGTAGTCTGTCTGTGTACGCCTGGGGGGAGGTTACCCATAGGTCTCATTCAGAGCACAGCCTTTGTTTTTGTTTGTCTACATCTGTCCTGCTGGCTGTGACTGTTGTTGGGTATGTGACTACCCCTGACTGGCATGTGTGAGTCACTTACCTTGTGGGTGTCCCAGTATTGAGGGTGGTGCTGCAGGGTTGCCTATGTCAGATGCACATACTACACTCCCTACACATGGTTAGGCACAGGTAGTGTACTGTTTGGCATCCCTTTTACTGTATGTGAGAGTCGGAGAGAGGTGTTATTCCCTGGGCCTCTCCTGTGTCAGTGTATGTGTTATGTGTTGCTCCTTTGCCAAGGCCAGGGCATGCTGGGCATGCCTCCTTCTGCCTACTGAGGCAGACTCAGGTTGTTCCTCCTCCAAGTCACTCTGTGTCTGTCAGGCCTTGGCAATGGTGGGGGGTTGTGTGGCCCTGCCCTGTGCTGTTCTTGCTGCAGCTGTTTCTGCAGGATCATATTGTGCAGCATGGCACATACAAGGACAATTTGGGTACATGTAGCCGGTGAGTACTGCAAGGCTCCACCGGATGTTTCCAGGCACTGGAACCATGACTTGAGCATCCCAAACACATGCTCTACTATAATTCTGGTCTGTGTGTGTGCCTCATTATGGAGTTCTTGTTCGGGTGTGTGTGCATTTCTGATGGGTGTCATCAGCCACAGCTCCAGTGCGTATCCAGCATCCCCCACTAGGTGACCGTGAGGGATGTCCCCATTGACAAATCTCTGGTACAGTTGCGTCAGATGCCAGATGTGGGAATCGTGATAGCTTCCAGGATGGCCAGCACACACATTCATTATTATGCCCTGGGCATCGCACATGACCTGGCAGTTGATGCAGAGGAAGTTGATGTAGGCCCTACCCCGCTCACTGGGTGGTGCTTTGATGCATATGTGCATGCAGTCTATAGCAACCACTACCACAGGTATTCTGCTATTTGGTGGAACAGTTCCATATTGCTGGCCAACGCCTCACTGGTGTTGGAGAAATATACGGGCTCACCGACATGTGCTGACATGGCATCCAGGAACTGGTGGAGTACTTTGGATGCTGATGCCCGTGAAATCACCATCATATCCCCAGTTGGCCTTTGGAAGGTACCTGTAGCTAGTATTCTTAGGTCTACATATGTAGGCATCCACTGGGATGGGTTCCCCTCTGTTAGTTCTGTGTGTCAGGCGTGGCCGGCACAGCTCAACAATTTGTTGCAGGAGGTCCCTTTCCACCCTATAGTGCTCCACTATTTCCAGCTCATGTAGCCCATGGTAGGCTACCCTGGGTCTGTACGCTCTTTTCCATATCTTCACTGTGGGTTGATTGGCAGCATTCACATCCTTACCACCCTCAGCCTCTTGCACATGTCGTTCTATGTTGACTGCTGCAGCCCCTATCATTTTGTAGTTTTGTTTGTTGGTCGACAGCATTCACATCCTCACCACCCTCAGCCTCTTCCACGAGTTGTATGATAGCTATTGCAACCCGTATCATTTTGGTGTTGTGAGTGTTAAAAGTTCTCCACTTATTTACAACAATGGTGGAGAGTGTGGGAAAAACCAGAGGGGAAGGTGTTTGCTTAGTTTTAGTAGTGTTCTGGGCTGGGCTGGTCTGCAGGGATTCCTATTACTATCGAAGTTCTGAAACTCCGAACACCATAAGGTCGAAACCTTATGTTCAAAGTTTCAGAACTTCGATTAAGTAAAAAAAAAAAAAAAGAAAAAAAATAAAGTCCAACTCCAAGATCGCAATACAGTGTGGAAAGGAAAGATTTCCCTTTACCACACTGTAGTGCAACCTTGGAGTTGGCATATTTAAAGAGCGGGGGTGCAGGGGGGCTTGTCCCCTGCTTACAAGAGTTAGGTTCTGTTTATTGTTATTTTTTTTTTCCTTGTTCGAAATTATAAAACTTCGAACATACAATTTCGATCTTGTAGTGTTCCAAGTTTTATAGTTTCGACAACGTAATAGGAACCCAGTCTGCTGCCTGTGTAATTGGCTGATTCTGATACATTTCACCTGCCAGCTAAGCTAGTTCTCCTTGGTTACCTTTATACTGTTGTTAAGCCTTCCCATTGCCTTCCTGTTTAAGCCTGTGTGTGTGCCGTGCAAACAGAGTGCCCAAATGTGCACACTGCTGCTATTTCCTGGTTTAACCTCTGTTTTCTTCCTGTAAAACCCGGTGCGCGGCACGCACACCTGCTTAGGCTTTGTAAAGAGTGCTAAGCAAGTTTAGACACACACCCCTAGCTTAGCTGTGCTAAGCTAGGAGCAAACCCGAGCCACAGGGCTCCAATCCGCTTACAGTATGCCTAACACACCCCCATGATTTCTCCTAACTCCTAGGCTTGCACCAAGCTATTCCTGCTCTTACACTGTTGGGACCTGACTCACATGCTGGGGAAAACTGGGAATCATTATCATTACCCTCATTAGCATAGGATTGCTTACTGATGCATAGTTAAATGTCTCACATTGAGCCTCCCCCCTTAGCAACCACTACTCACTGGCCATGTTGTCTTCTGCCTACCACTAACTTGCATGGCAGAATACTGATTTTAGTTAGAATGCTTAATTTAGGTTTATTTTGTTATTTTCCAGCCAATTCTGTTTGCGCACCACTGCCCTATGCTTAAACAGCCGAGATTGGCTAAAAAAAAAATTAAAAGTTGAATTTTTTATTTTTTGTTTTGTTTGCAATGCCATTGGCCTTATAATTGGTCATTGGCATGCTTACTCAATGATATGCAGCCTTTATTTGGAGCTGTTACAGCTCCGTTTTGGATTTTGCAGAAATGTACTCGGCTACTAACCGAGTACATTTCTGCAGATTGCACTAATCCTGCATGGACGGTCGCAAGCTTCCTGGATCGCAAAATCACCTAATTTGCATGGATTTCTCCTGCAAATGGCGTGATTTGCATACAAGAGCTTAGTCCGTGCCAGATTAGTGCAGGAACTCTTGTGCACGCCCTGTAGGCTGTTCCTGGATTACACGGCAGACATATTGCCTGCTAGAGCTCCTGCTCTGATCCTGCATGCCGTGCAGAGCATAGTGAATCCAGGGGTAAGTGTTTCATTGCAAGGTGTAACCTTTTACAGGAGTTTTAAAATGTCAACATGTTTCAGAGTGTTCAAAGACAACTTTTAAAACAGTATACTACCATATTCATAATCACACCTTTGACTTTTTGCCTACTGTGGCTATAATATTATCATCCGTATATACTGTACTTTTTATAATTTATGTAAAATATAGTATAAGATGTAACATTACATTATATATGTATAAACAATTATTTATTATGATTATGTACTTTTCTTGTGGAAGAGCTCAGTTGTTACATTACAAGTAAGTAACATGAATAATAAAACCTTACATATATCAGCTGCATTTCAGGAAGAGACGAGGTTTGTCTTGAGGAAATCAACATTGTTAATGGTCAATTGGGGGATATTGTGATAGAATAAAACAAGTGTCATGAAGTCGAGAACACTTGTCACATGACTTGATCAACATGGTATGGTGACATTGTCATCCAGTGCTGTATTGATAATGTGCAATTAAAGAACAGCTTCAAACTACACCTAAATTAGGATTATGGTCTGATCATAAATTAGTTCCTGCTTATTTGAGAAATGGAAATCAGGAAATTCACCATGACAGTGGAGTGAACAATAACTAATTGGCTATCATGCAAGGGGTTTTTACTTGATCCATGAGTTACAACTTGCAGAAAGTAAAAAATACAGAGAAATAGTATAGTAGTGAAAAATGATTTCATACTGTGACACATCGATTGTGCTACACAAAGGCATACTGGGGTATGTGATACTACTTGTCCCTGGGAGTGCCCAGTCCCTGTAGCTGGAATAAACAAAAAAGTACTTTTTTTTTTTCAGATTCCACAGAATGCAATTTATTATAAAGTATATAAAAGTTATAAAAAAACAACAAGCTTTCACACAAAGTGCCTCACAACAATAGGCAATCTTTTTTTATTTATGTGTACTGTAATGATAGTTGTATTTTAAATACAGACCCACTCTTCTTGTTTCTGTGGTATCCTGATATGTTCCTGCTAAAAGATTTTGGAAAATTCTTCAATTGGGCATATGAAGTGCACACCAACAAGCACAGCTGTGTCCCATTTGCTGGGCATTAGGGTAAAGTGGTACACCTGTGTGCTGGCTGAGTTTTTTTGGATGTTGTGGTAATGTCAGAGGCACCATGTTTTATGTTTACTATCCTGGAAGCAGCACTGCAGTTTACAGGTAACAGATACTGCTTAATTTCCTCTTTCACACACCATTTTCTTGACTCTCCTCCACTCCCACATTTCCTGCTCTCTCCTTCTGAACTGCTTGGCCTTCATCCAGCATTCTAGTTGCACCAGGTAAATACGCCTGTGATCATAACTAAACTATCCTAAACTACACTCTTGGTGTTCCTTAGTAATTATGAGTGTGTTCAGGCACATCTTGCAGTGAAGTCAGACAGCTGTTGTGTTAATTACAAACCAAATTAAGGTTTTCCATTAACAAATTTAAATTTAATTTCTCCTCAGTGTGGCCACAAACTGCCAGTCTGTTAGTGGTTGCTTTCTTATGTTGCAGACCATCCATTGTTGCCTGTCTTCTTAACTTCACTCATACTTTGTAGATGGTTAAGGAAAAGTAGCCAAAAATCAAGGGTCAGAAAAGCTACCTGGTTACATCATTCTATTAGCAGTCTTGTAGACCTTAACTTGCTTTTTTGGAAACAGTTCATTATTTTATTTAAATTTAAAACAAAAGCTAAGCAAAAAACTCAAGCCATGTTACCTGTGTACAAACAAACTAAAGCAGAATACTCTCTCAGACTTTATTTTGAGACTCAAGCAGCAAGTGGCAAAGCAAGCCACAACAGAGTTCTTTCCTTTATTAATTTCTTCTCTTAGTTTTGAAGGGATCCTTCACAGTCATTGTATGGGAGTGGGTTACTGTGCTGAATGGCCAATTAGGAAGCAACAGCAGCCCAGCATTGCCAAAACAATATTTTGTTTGTAGAGTAAATTAACATGAATTGTTAACCCTGTTTGTAACCCCCTGCTTCCCCCAACCAATCAGTACTCCTGCTGTATACATTCATTTTCTGAGACTAGAGACAACTTAGACAAATGAAATGTTTATAAAAATAGATAGATCGTAAAAAGACCAGGCATGTATTCAGCTATGAATACTAACTAGCCCAAGCCCAAATGCATACCATATTCTGTGCTAGTAAAAATGTAATAGTGTGTTTATGTGATCTGGGATTTTTAAGTCAGGATAGATAGGGGTTTAGGAATTTATACAAATAGGGCTAACTTACCCCAATATGAAGAAATCTCCTAAGCTGTCCTGCAAAATAATATATTTTTTCTTCCAAGTGAGCTAAATGTATTTGGAAGCATTTTCATATCAGTCTTGCTTTTTGTAAGCAGTAAATGTTAAAGTGTATTAAAGGAGAACTACACAGAAAAAAATGAAAAACAAATAGATTTGCAATTTTTTTCAGTAGGCCATAGAATTATTCTAAAGTTCGATAGTTTTTTGAATATTTAATTTATAAATGAATGTGCAAATACTGAGTATGGAAAATAATTGCATTGAAATAGTTTGCCAGGCAGACACATTTGTCCTTATTTGCCTGCCTGGTGGTTGTGTAGTGGGAAAGCTTTAGAGAAGGGAGCATGTAACTGTAGAAAGATGGCCATAGGACATGTAAGACCACAGGGCAAAAAGATAGAAAGTGAGGTTTGGAGCACACCTGCCCTTCCCACCTATTTTATTTGGACATTTTGTTATGTGTTTGGTCAATGGGCAGTTTTGTGGGTGCTGTAAGAGGGATTAACTTTGATGAAGGAAACCCGTCTTCTCCCCTCTCTTTTCTTGATCATTGTTTAAATTGGGTTGAGTGGTAGTACACTGCTTCAAGTTTTTGGTTTACTATTTAGTGAGCGGTATACTTAATGCTGCTTGCAGAAGCTGTGTTGTCTGGTGAGTGTTTACAATTCTGCTGAAATAACTGTGTAACTTTTGTGTTCTAATGTTTCCTACTATGATTTTGTTATATGTGATTTCAAAGCTTTTATTTTATTAATAAAGATGGTAACATTGGATCCATATGTGTATTTATTAAATTGGGCATACACAGTTTACTGCTAATTAGTCTAAACTTGACAGGGTAGATCTTAAGTCCAGTGACAAAAAAAAAACTGCATTCAGGATAAATGAACAGTCCCCCAGATTCTGCATGCCTTGCATGGCGTGCAGAATTAGTGCAGGAGCTCTTGCAGGCAATATGTCTGTCGTGCGATCCAGGAACAGCCTGCAGGGGCATGCACGAGCGCTCCTGCACTAGGCCTGCACAGACTAAGCCCCTGTATGCAAATCACCCCATCTGCAGGAGAAATCCATGTAAATGAGGTGAATTTGCGATCCAGGAAGCTTGAAACAGGCCATGCAGGACTAGTGCAATCTGTAGAAATGTACTCTGTTAGTAACCAAGTACATTTCTGCAAAATCCAAAACGGAGCCGTGACAGCTACAAATAAAGGCTGCATGTCATTCAGGAAGCATGCCAATGGCCAAGTATAAGGCCATTGGCATTGCAAACAGCCTAAAAAATAAAAAAAAATCAACTTTTATTTTTTTATTTTGCTGATCTCGGCTCTTTAAGTGTAGGGCAGCGGTGCGTAAACGGGATCGGGGGGAAAATAATAAAATAAACTAAAATAAGCATTCTAACTAAAAATCACTATTCTGCCATGAAAGTCAATGGCAGGCAAAAGACAACATGGCCAGTGAATAGCGGTTGCTAAGGGAGAAGGCTCAGCGTGATACATGTGACTATGTATTAGCAGCAATCCTATGCAAATGAGGGGAATGATAGTAAATCCCAGTTTTACCCAGCATGCTAGTCAGGTCCCAACAGTGTAAGAGTAGGAATAGCTTGGTGTAAGCCTAGTAGTTAGCTGACATCATAGGGGGTGTGTCAGGCATACTGTAAGCGGATAGGGTTTGCTCCTAGCTTAGCACAGCTAAGCAAAGGGGTGTGTCTGAATCTGCCTAGCACTCTTTACATTGCCTAAGCGGGTGTGTGAGCAGCGCACCGGGTTTTAAAGGAAGAAAAAAAAAGTTAAACCAGGAAATAGCAGCACTGTGCAAATTTCAGCACTCTGTTTGCGCAGTGCGCCCCTGGGCTTAAACAGGAAGGCAATGGGAAGGGACAACAGCAGTATGAAGGTAATCAAGGAGAACTAGCATAGTTGGCAGGTGAAATGTATCAGAATCAGCCAATTACACAGGCAGCAGACCAGCCCAGCCCAGAACACTACTATAAACTATGCAAACACCTTCCCCTCTGGTTTTTCCCATACTCTACACCACTGGTGTATACAAGCAGGGAACTTTTAAAAAACAAAACTACAAAATGATAGGGGCTGCAGCAGGCAACATAGAACAACATGTGCAAGAGGCTGAGGGTGGTAAGGATGTGAATGCTGCCAATCAACTGACAGTGAGGAGATGGAGAAGAGTGTACAGACCCAGAGTAACCTAACAGGGGCTACATGAGCTGGAGATAGTGGGGCGCTATAGGGTGGACAGGGACCTCCTACAGCAAATTGTTGAGCTGTGCCAGCCATGCCTGATACACCAAACTGACCGAGGGGAACCCATCCCAGTGGATACCAAGGTATGTGTAGGCCTAGGAATACTAGCCACAGGTACCTCCCAAAGCCCAACTGGGGATATCATGGGGATCTCACAGGCATCAGCATCCAGAGTATTGTGCCAGTTCCTGTATGCCATGGCAACACATCCAGAGTATTCTACCAGTTCCAGGATGCCATGGCAACACATGCCAGTGAGCACGTATATTTCCCCAACACCCGTGAGGTGTTGGCCAGAAATATGTGTCTCTTCCACCAAATAGCAGAATACCCTGGGGTAGTGGGTACTATAGACTGCACGCATATACACATCAAAGCACCACCCAGTGATCAGGGTAGGGCCTACATAAAATGCAGAGGCCTCCCCTCCATCAACTGCCAGGTCATGTGCGATGCCCAGGGCATTATAATGAATGTGTGTGCTGGCTGCCCTGGAAGCTATCACGATTCCCACATTTGGCATCTGACGCAGCTGTACCAGAGATTTGCCAATGGGGACATCCCCTATGGTCACCTAGTGGGGGATGCTGGTTACACACTGGAGCCGTGGCTGATGACACCCATCAGAAATGCACACACACCTGAACATGAACACCATAATGAGGCACATGCACAGACCAGACTTATAATAGAGCGTGTGTTTGGGATGCTCAAGTCATGGTTCCGGTGTCTGGACACATCCAGTGGAGCATTACAGTGATCACCAGCTACATGTACTCACATTGTTATGGTATGTGCCATGCTACTCAATATGATCCTGCAGAAACAGCTGCAGCAGGAACAGCACGAGGCAGGGCCACACAGCCCCCCACCAATGCCAAGGCCTGTACAGGCACAGAGTGACTCAGAGGAGGAACAACCTGAGCCTGCCCCAGTAGGCAGATGGAGGCATGCCCAGTATGCCCTGGCCATGGCAAAGAGACAACACATATCACATACACTGACACAGTAGGGACCCAGGGAATGACACCTCTCTCTGACTCACACATACAGTAAAAGGGATACCAAACATGGCACTACCTGTGCTCAACCATGTATAGGGAGTGTACTATGGGCATCCAGCATAGGCAGCCCTCCAGCACCATCCTCAATCCTGGCACACCCACAAGGTAAGTCAATCAACCTACCAACTGCCAAATGGAGTAGAATGTGTCATTACCTGTATCTATGGTATGGATGTGAGCATGCAAGGGAATTGGGTGGTGGAATGTTATAGCAGCAGATAGCTGACACCCATAGTGGCACCATGTCATCTGTAACACATACTGGAGTCACCATAGTAGCCAGTGCTACACAGGGTGACAAAACCCACTGCAGAAAATGTGCTGGGTGACATGTGTGTCCATATGACTCACACATGCCAGTCAGGGAGGTTCACATACCCAACAACAGTCTCAGCCAGCAGGACAGGTGTAGACAAACCCAAACAGAGTCTGTGCTATGGCCTCTGAATGATGCCCACGGGTAACCCCCCCCCCCAGGCCTACATAGACATACTACAGCAGGTCAGGCAGTGGGATGTTAGTTCTGAAGGGTAGGAAGTCAGACACTAATATGTAGGGCAACCAAAGCTAAGACCTGTAGTACACTGATATGTCTCTAGTCAGTATGATAGGTTAGAATACAGAATGAAATGGAGTACCTGACATACCAGTACAGTCATAGCAAATGTGTGCAAGTGCCAGGTGTGCCCCCCATCCCATGTAGATATGTAGAAACAGTAAGGTGTTCCCCCCACGCATGTAGAAATGTAGAAACAGTCTGGTGTTACCCCCCCCAATCCTGTGTAGAAATGTAAAAACAGTCAGGTGTGTCCCCCCACAACTCTATGTAGAAATGTAGTAACAGTCAGGTGTGCACCCCAACTCCCATGTAGACATGTAGAAACAGTCAGGTGTGCCCCCCCAATCCTGTATAGAAATGTAGTAACAGTGAGGTGTGCCCCCCCAATCCTGGGTAGAAATGTAAAAACAGTCAGATGGTCAGGTGTTCCCCCCCACAACCCTATGTAGAAATGTAGTAACAGTCAGGTGTGCCCCCCCCACTCCCATGTAGACATGTACAAACAGTCAGGTGTCCCCCCCAAATCATGTGTAGAAATGTAGTAACAGTCAAGTGCCCTCCCCCAATCCTGTGTAGAAATGTAGTAACAATCAAGCGTGCCCTCCCCCAATCTTGTGTAGAAATGTAGTAACAGTCAAGTGTGTCCCCCACTCCTGTGTCCCACCACAATCCCATGTAGAAATGTAGTAACAGTCAGGTGTGCCCCCCACACCTATGTAGACATGTGGAAACAAACAGGCCTGCCCCTTCCCCCAATCCAGTGTAGAAATCTTATGTAGAAATGTAGTAACATGTATGAGTAGGTATAATACGAGTAAAGCACAGATAGATAGAGGTGGCCAAAGTAGCAGCATAGGTTGTAGCATATGCACAATATGCAGGTCTGTGTGTGTTAGGATGGTGTGTGTTTCATAATGTGTGAGAGTGGTCAGTATGTATGCATGTTGAGGTAAGACCTGGTGGCCATTGCCCACTACTGCTAAGCCAAGGACAAGCCCTCATGACTGCAGTGCCAAAGACAATCCCCACCAGTATAATACATGCTAGCAGTAAGCCAATGCAAATGTATGGTGGTAATATGTGTCACCATCTGAAAGACTAACATGGCATGGCTGTTGGGCTAGATATACAAGCAGTACACAGGGGAAAGTACCCCAGACATACAGCATATATTGTGTCACTGTGAAATGGTGACACCCTTGGATTTGTACATATAGGTATGCATCACAGTAACAGGACCTGTAGTATAGGATACCAGTGATGTTTGCCTGAACACCTGCAGATCACAAAGGAGGTAGGACTGATGTTTTGGGAATCAGCTTATGTACCTGCACATGCCAGCATAACTGTAATGCCCCATGTATATCTGTGTGTCAGATGCAAGTAGTGTCCATAGCACACATGCACCCAGCCACACAAACACCACCCACAGGCACCTCTCTGGCAATATCCCTGCTGTGGGGAATGGGAACAGTATGACCCCCACCTGTATATGGCAATAGCGGAAGACTGCGGCATGCAGTGCAGGTATCCCATGCAGGCGTGTCCCTAGCTGTAGGTAGCACCCTGCCAGCATCAACACCACCTGATCAAGATTGATGGAAGGTATTGGCATGAACAACTATCACATCTAACCTGTCACCCAAGGGGAATACACTGTATGGTGGTCTGGGACTGTTGGACTGACAGAATGCAATGGCCTGCCACATCTGGCCTGCATCAACGCCTAATGCCCCACAGATGCCTGCCAAAGGCCCATGTCTCACACGTACTGACAATGCTTGTTATGTCATGGACACCCAAAAACCAGCATAACACACTCCATATAAGCCATATGCAAGACCATGTGGACAAACCACAGTAACATAGCCACCATGCCCCACTGCATGAACTGTGGACCAACACTAATGCACGCCTGTGATGTGGTGATACCCTTAGGGAAAGTATCAAAGAATGTATGCATAACGTATGAAAGAGGTTAGAATAACAGAGGGGGTATGGGAGCACGGGCAGCATGGAATGTGCAGGGTCCAGCACCAAGCTGTGTGCACACACTATCCCTGGCTGCAAACACATAAATGGGTGGCTACACACCTGCCGGTACACCAGAAGATGGTAAATGTCCTGACCCATGGCCCCTGCCTCTGTCTAACCTGTGAAAATCTGTACAGCTGTAAGGCATTGTCACGGCAAGATAAGGCCATACTGCCATGTTGATGGGCGGACAAGTATGGTATCCTCTGCCAGCACTATACCAAGGTGCTGAACTGGATACACAAACCCAGCACCAAGTGTCTGCAGCTCCCCCTCCAGAATGGCATAACTTACCATGAATATGTAGGTGTCTGCCCACAATACCAGACACAGCTGCAGTCACCCTTGTCCCCCAAGTCATCGCTGTGAGCAAGAATGTCCACCTGACAGTACATGAGAACAGAAAAGATCACTGTGTATAACAGTACAAATGTCTGAATATCTCTGCTAACAGCAGTACCATGCAGCTGAAGCAGCACAGACACAATTACCTACAGTACATACTATCCCCTGCACAGTTTGCCACCATATTGCCAAATGATCGACTGATACCCTGCAGAAACAGTATGCTACCTGTAGGTGTACAACACAAAGGTCTGCACTGCAGTACAATCTACCTGGAATCAGTCCACACATTCAATACAGAAGGGCATACTGGGCATGCTCGCACACTTAGAGAAATGACAGCAATGTCAGCCAACAAGAGAAATGATGACAATGTCAGCCAACAACATACCGAAAGATCATACAGGGCATGCTCAAACACTTAAATGATGGCCATGTCTGCAAATAACAGTGGACCAGACATATCTGGCATTTTCAGATGTTAGTGCAGACTCTCCTCATTATGTAGCACTCATGCTTTGCACACACACACTGAATAGGAATACAGGCATATATACAAGGACAACATACTATAATAAGCCAAAAGTAGACATACACAGATGTGTGGAAGAGAGTGACTGTCACAAGGGGCCATCCATTATGAGGCCTGTCCCACCCAGTACACAGCCAAATGGCTACAACCACATGAGGTTCAGATGTCACTCACTGTAGACCTTAGCCACTGGTATCTGTCAGCATGATGAACTATGTGGTGCAAGTGCTAGCTGTGCAACATGACTGCACAAGGAAGTAGTCATCTAGCAGCTGTATACATATACCTGTGGAATATAACCCTGCATGTGCCAGCATGTGGTGTGTCAACCTCTAGATGAATGGGTTATGGTCCATGCACACACACTGCCCTCCCCATAGCCGTACAGTGACAAGCCTGCTGAGGTCAACCACTTTGAAATACACCCTTGTGAAAGGTGCAGGTCAGTAAACTCCGTGGTGCTTCCTATAACTGCTGTAGTATGATAAACTAGTTAGATAGGAGATGTAATCCCAGACATGGCAACTGTGTGTGTCTCTGTTTGTGTAGACAGCAATGCTTTTTACTCTAGTCACACTCACTACAAGTCAAGCGCCCTACTTTGTCAAGGCTGCTGATGTCATACACTATGAAATACACCTTTTGAAAAGCTGTAGCCCACTAATCTCCATGGCACATCCTATAAGTGCGTACTATTGTAGTGTAATAAACTAATTAGATAGGAGTTATAATCCCAGACATGACAACTGTGTGTGTGTGTGTGTGTGTGTGTGTGTGTGTGTGTGTGTGTGTGTGTGTGTGTGTGTGTGTGTGTGTGTGCGTGTGTGTGCGTGTGTGTGTGTGTGTGTGTGTGCGTGTGCATCACTCTCTGTGTAGAGAGCAATGCTTTTTAAGCTAGTTACACTCACTACAATTCAAATGCCCTACTTTGTCAAGGCTGCTGATGTCATACACTGTGAAATACACCTTTTGGAAAACTGCAGCCCAGTAATCTCTGTGGCACATCCTATACTTGCATACTGCTGTAGTGTAATACATTAAGTAGGAGTTCTAATCCCCGACATGGCAACTGTGTGTGTGTCACTGTCTGTATAGAGAGCAATGCTTTTTAGGCTAGTCAGACTCACTACAATTCAATTGCCTACTTTGTCAAGGCTGCTGATGTCATACACTGTGAAATACACCTTTCAGAAAGGTGCAGTACAATAATTTCTGTGGTGTGTCCTATACCTGCATACTGCTGTAGTGTAATAAACTAGTTAGGTAGGAGTTCTAATCCCAGACATGGCAACTGTGTGTGTGTCACTGTCTGTATAGAGAGAGCAATGCTTTTTAGGCTAGTCAGACTCACTACAATTCAATTGCCCTACTTTGTCAAGGCTGCTAATGTCATACACTGTGAAATACACCTTTTGTAAAGGTGTAGCCCAGTAATCCCCATGGTGTGTCCATAACTGTGTACTGCTGTAGTGTGATGAACTAGGTAGGTATGAGTTCTAATCCCAGACATGGCAACTGTGTTTGTGTGTGTGTGTGTATGGGTGTCTCTGTCTATGTAACGAGCAATGCATTTTAGCCTAGCCACACTCACTACAATTCAAATGCCCTACTTTGGCAATCCTGCTGATGTCATTCATTGTGAAATACACCTTTGGGGAAGGGGTACTCCAGTAATCCATGTGGTGCATCCTATAATAGTTTTATGCTGTAGTGTGATATTGAACTCTGGTAGGGGTTCTATTCCCACACAGGTTGATTGTGGTTGTTTTTTGTGTGTTTCAATGTCTGTGTAGGGAGCAATTCATTTTGGCCTAGCCTCACTCACTACAATTCAAATGGCCTACTTTGGTAATCCTGCTGATGTCATTCATTGTGAAGTACACCTTTGGGGTAGGAGTACCCCCATAATCCCCATGGTGCATCCTATAACAGCTTCATGCTGTAGTGTGATATCGAACTCTGGTAGGGGTTCTATTACCACACATGGCTGTGAATGTTTTGTGTGTGTTTCAATGTATGTGTAAGGAGCAGTGCATTTTAGTCTAGCCACCCTCACTACAATTCAAATGCCCTACTTTGGCAATCCTGCTGATGTCATCCAATGTGAAATACACTTTTGGGGAAGGAGTACTCCAGTAATCTCCATGTCCTATAACTGCATAGTGCTGTAGTGTAATAAACTAGTTAGGTAGGAGTTCTAATCCCAGACATGACAGGTGTGTGTGTGTTTGTGTGTGTGTGTGTGTGTGTGTGTGTGTGTGTGTGTGTGTGTGTGTGTGTGTGTGTGTGTGTGTGTGTGTGTTTGTGTGTGTGTGTCTGTGTTTGTAACTCGTATCCTGTGTGGAGGTGGTTGTGAGTGTGTAACAACTGGGCTCAATGTGGAGGGGGATTTGCAAATTTCTTATATGGTGACCCTAGTATATAACACAATGTCCACCGTGCAGGGATAACAGATGTGAACTAGCCAAGAGGCTGGGGTGAAAATCCATGCCCATATATGTGACATCAAGGCCAGGCAAACAAAGTTAGCAACCCTAGTATTACCCAGAGAACACTCTCAACCCATGCCTCATACACACAAACACACACTTGTCTAAGCAACAGCTGCTATGTTGGTAGTACCCTGCATATTGCCCACAGATAGTAACTATGGTGTGATTGCAGTGGGCTACAGAGGGCATGGCACCATGTCCATCTGTCCAATAGGCATGTACATGCTGACAGTGCACCTTCACCATGTTCCCCACTGGACACCTGCAACACCTGCGGTGCCATCAAATGTGACCCACAAAGGACATACCATGCCTGAAAAAATGCCCTGTATGGACAGATGCCACTGACACCAGGGAATGCCGGTAGCATGCTATAAATGTAGGTGCAGGGTAAACCTGCTGTCCATTACCAGTTCCCGCCACATGAGGCCAGGACTGGCACATCTGATGATAATCTGTGTACACAACATGGGCCAGACACCCCAGGTACAGTTCCACATGTCACTGTACATGCATGTGGGACATGTGCACATCCCAGACATTGTCCATGTCATGGACTAAGGAACACATACATGGCAAGCAATGCACAGCATTGGCCACACAATAATCACCCAGGTGACTGGATGGTGAATACAATACCCATCTGTGTGAGCAAATCTAGAAACTACACTCCTGAGCCACAATGCAGACCATTGTCATGTGGGCTGATGCCAAGCTATCACCTAGCCTTGTCTGGCACAGTTGACCACTACACACCCATGAAGCAATGCATCCATGAATGTCAGTACTGGCACTGTGTGTGTGTGTGTGTGTGTGTGTGTGTGTGTGTGTGTGTGTGTGTGTGTGTGTGTGTGTGTGTGTGTGTGTGTGTTGTATGATGTGTCTGATCACATTCACACTCACTACAACCCCCATTGGCATACTGAAGCATGCTGTCCAATGTCAGACACCTCCACATACCCTTTGCCCACATAACCTCTGTAGGACCCCTGTGAATGCATGTGATACATGTACAGTAATGTGTTGTGGCAATCTCACTAGTGATGAGTTGTATTCCTGGTCCTGCCATGTGTGTCAATGTGTGTGCGCCCCTGTGAGAGTGTGGCTGTGTTGATACTGGCACCTGTTCATGTGGCCAGGCATGTGTACTACACCTACCGTATAGCTTCCATATCCCTGTTGCAGATGCCACTCACCATCACATATACATTTTGAGGGCTCCTCAACATGTAACCTATGTGGCGCATCCAATAACTGCATAGAAATATGATAGCACTACATAGTCATCAGGAGGTTGATACCCTGTGCTGATAGGTGTGTGGCACAAACATGATTAAGTTTTACTCTCCTACCCCTCCCTGGCCTTACTTTGCCTCTGTCTGCCTCTCTCATTCCCTCTCTGTTGGATGAAAAGACCTACACCTGCTTTGCTTAGGCACCACCATGTGTATTTAAATTATGCTCATGATCAGCTGATGGCCTCTGCATGAATTGCAGCCCTCCTCTAGCTGATTGTATGTGGGACAGCTGTGATAACAATTCCATTGCCAATTGCATGGAAACACACTCCAATATCTAGGAACATCATGTTGGTGTTGGGCCTTTTCATTCACTGTGAGCAGGAACTTGTTCTGTAGTTTGGCAAACAGCATCTCAGATGGATTGGGGATTTACCTCTAACAGCATACACTGTGCAAACAGTGCAACACACAGGAGGGGGATGTGCCTGACCTGACTACAGACTGTAAGTGCTGCTATACTGCATTTGGAGTAATGTTGGTTTAACAGGGTGTGTGTGGATATGGCTGTCCTACATGTTTTAATAACTGCCATGTCAGTGCTATGTTTATGAGGGAACCCCATCTGTAGGGTCATCTGCAGACTGGGCAGTGTGTGGTGCCTTTTGCTTCATGTGTTACTCACAGAGCACCTATCTGTGGATTGCAGACGGTAGTGTGAGGATTGCAGTCTGTAGATTGTGACAGCCATGAGAGTTACTGACTTCACATCCCTCATAGGACATATGTTGCAACAAACCTTGTTACAACAGTAAATGTATGAGGTTATCACAGCTCACACATATATGCTCATTCAGACCTGGCTTAAAGAGCCCACCAAGTTTAATGATCCATTTTTCCTCCATTGAATGTAATAAATTATGCCAACCTGATCTGTTACGCCTGGATCTTTTAATTTTATCAATAATGGTAAAACTAAAAGTAGCCTTTGGATGTACCAAAGAATGTTTATATAAAGCATTGGTGTCTCCCTTGTGTCCGATATCACTAAAGTGTTCAGAGATTCAAAGCTTCAAGGGTCTGGAGATTTGGCCAATATAGAATGCAGGACATGTGTATTTGGCCAAATAAATGACCCAATCTGAGGAACAGTTAGCAAAAAATGTTATATTGAATACTTGAGGGGTGTTTTGACTGCTGAAACTGGTGGTTTTGAGTATGATGTTACAATAGATACAGTGTCCACAAGGGAATCAACCAATTAATGGATCCCCTGATAATGTGGTCTGAATACTTTTGGTAACTTTCTTCTCAAGATGTTTAAAGTGATTAAAAAAGGCAGATAGATTTTTGCCTTTCCGAAAGGAAAACGAACATCTGTCTCCAAGAATGTCCTGAAGTCTAGGTTCACATGTTAATATGTTCCAATTATGTTGAACAATTTGCATCAATATGTTGGTATTCCGACCATATGTGGTGATAAATCTAGGTGTTACTGAAGGTGATTTGTGTCTAGTTTTGTAATGAAGCAATTCAGTGCATTGCATCTGGTCAACTGTGTGTTTGGTATGTAATAGTTGACCCATAGTGTGTGTGAGTGGCACATATGAGGATGGTATTGAACAAATAGTCCATATACTGTAATATAACACTAGCTTACCATATGTTGCTGTGTTCACATTGGCTGTGGTTATGCACTTTCACACTGCTGTATTTTACTCTATGCTTTGACATGCCTATAGAGATTGCTATATATGCATGCACATGTGCATTCCCCGATAGGAAATGTAGGCCAGTGTTGAGCCAATCTGCCTGTAGCCTGCACAGTGCTTTGTTACATGTCTAGCAGCCTAGTGCACGTACCCAGTGAGATGTCATGTCCAGATACTTGCCAGATGTACTGCTGCTGATCCTCCCTTAACAGTCATGTATGTCATACAGAGCAGTGGGATGCTGTACAGATGTATGTCAATATCTAGTGTGTAGTATGTGGCCATGGCACCTCTGTACCAGTAGTTATTATGTGTCAAGACAGACAGGGCTGTGAGAATGCATACCCTATGGGGGCAAATGTATACATTGTCAGGCTTGGTCCGGCTGTCCAGAGTGGGTCAGAATGTCCACATATATTACCAATATCTCTGCTGTAGTCCACAGAAGCAATACATGCTAGCAGCGGTAATTTACTATGATGTCCTTAGGATGCCTGTCAGTAGCCAATGGCGCACATTTTAAAAGCACATGTGACCTCCCACACACCATGTCTGTGAAGACAATCCCTAGTACAGTAGTAATAGTCTACAAATATACCTGCTATACACACGTGACATCCCCCTGCACTATGGAGTTGGGACTATAGGGGCTGAGGTAGGGCTACACTCCATGTTCAGGACATATGGTAAAAATATATGTATATATAATTATCCAGATATCTATATAGATATATACACATATACATATTGACATATATAGATCAATATGTATATGTACATATATATATATATATATATATATATATATATATATATATATATATATATATATATAAATATATACATACACATATAAACACCCAAATATATACATATACAGAGCAATATATGTCTACACACGTACAGATAGAGATACATATGCACATATATGTATGGATATCTACATATATATTGACAGCAGTAGGTATATCAGAATAGATATGTATGCACATATAGTTATAGATATCTACATATATACCAACAAAACTAGGCATATCTGTACACATAGGATGTGCATACATATATAGCTATATAGACATATATCTATATATACATATACGTATATCTATATATACACATATCTATGTATATATATATATATATATATATATATATATATATATATATATATATATATATATATATATATATATATATATATACATACATGGATACGTAGAGATGTACACATGGCCATATAAATGTAGCACTATACAGATTTGTATGCAGACATATGTATGAGTATACATGTGTATGTACATGTAGACATATATAGACCTATTATATGTATACGACCATATTCCTGTCATGAGTAAAAGTCACGGTTGTGTATACCCTCCCACATGTATCACTCCGTATGTATCTGCTATGTGCACATTATGATAAAACAACATATGTGATGCAACAGTCATATTAATAATAAGGACTACACAACTTAGGAACTAAAGGCAATTGTTCAATACTACTCAATATGTGTACTGACAGCTATATTGGTAAAACAACAGCTCTCTTCACAGTGGTCATGGCAAAGTGGTTAAGTGCTGTGACTTCAGTGTAAAGGGTCCTGGGTTCAAGACCTGCAAGGGCTGTTCATTTTGTTGCCGGGCAGAACAAGGGCTGTTGGATACAGAATGGTTAAAGCAGTTTTGTGCTGCTTTAAGTGCATTTGCACGGGTTTGTGTGAAGCTAAGCAGTGCTTAGCTATGGGTAAACATACGGGTACTTACACAGTGTAGGCAGCGCTTACCAGTGCGCAAATCAGCTTACATCCCCCATTAACATACTGTACATGTCGGGGGATGTTCTGCATATAACATGTAACCTGGGACACACCTCACCCTAAACGCTGTGTGATGTGTGCAATGCAAGCCACACACTTCAGTATCACTACATAGGGGTCTAGTCCTAGTGTTGCCAAGTAACAGTGTGCGTGTATGTAGATGGGTCTACATCAGGTTGCAGGGTATACATGCCTCAGCAGGCCACCTGTCCAAGTGGCACAGGCAATAACTGATTTAGTAACCTGTGAAATGTGTTTGACTGTACCCCCAGATATGTTACAGCCATGGTATTAGCACAGTGACATACCCCGTTGTGGAATATGGCTGCAGACCATCCTCGTGCTGACACATGTACACTTACAACACAAGTGGATAACATTATAGGGACTGCAATCAACCAGTGTTACTAACAGCTATAATGCATCATTGCTGGATGGCTACACTACCTGCCAAATATGCATTACACTCTACTCCCTACAACATGTTACACTGCAGTACTGTGGTACACTGTTGTACAGTCACAGTGTGCATCAGAACCATATCAGCCTGTCCCTGCATCAATAGTATGGATGACAGGGATGTGGCACAGGTATCATCATATGCACAGGGCATCCTAGTGCTGACACATGTACACCTACAACACAAATGGATAAAAGTATAGAGACCACAACCAACCAGTGTTACTAACAGCTATACAGCATCATTGCTGGAGAGCTACACTACCTGCCAAATATGCATTACACTCTAGTCCTTATAACATGTTACACTGCAGTACTGTGGTACACTGTTGTACAGTCACCATGTGCATCAGAACCATATCAGCCTGTCCCTGCATTGATGGTATGGATGACAGGGATGTGGCACAGGTACCATCATATGCACGGGGTATGATGCTGGTTTGCCAGAGGCCGAGGGTGGGCCATACATTTGACACCATGTGTGTGGGTGAGGGGTGTACTGCTGGTAGCTGGGCAAGGTGATGTGGTGTGTGTGTAGGTATGGGGTTGCCCTAGGTGTGTTTGCATCGTGCGTGGGTATGCATGCACACAGTTCTGCCATGTGGCTGCCTTACACTGGTGTTTATGGACAGCTGCAGACCATACATGGCAGGGTGTGCAGTTCACTGCCTCCAGCCATGGGCACGTGGACTGTACCTGCCAGGGGTTCCACTGGCATGTCCAGGTACAGGCCTCAATGTGCTACACTCACTTGCTGATGACATCTGTCCTCTGGTACCAGATCCCTACTGGGACTGGTCAGGAACATGTGCACGTGGCCTGCTGTGGTATGGTGTGGACAGCACACCCCCCACACTTCCAGGGCTGCTACTGCCACTACGGGAGCCCCTTGGTGTCCTAGCATGTCCATGTTGACTACCAGCTGTTGGCATTGCTGGCCTACATCCACACAGCCATCACTGCACTCCCACCACATGTTCAAGCACGGACAGACCATGGTCGATGAGGGCCATCATCTCACCAGACCATCTATCCATGAACTCAGTTAATCCACGGATGCCACCAGCCAGTTCACGGGTGTTGTCATTTGAAGATGTGAGAGCAGCCCTGCAGCCTCAGGCCCTGTCTGTGATAACATTCTATACATGCCTGCAACACCATGACAGCCTGAAACATTCTTCTGCTGGTACCAGCTATGTCGGCTCTGCCAGGAGCATGATATCTGGTGGTCCTACCACAAGCACCCTGGGACATCTGCCTATGTGGTGGCCTGCCGGACATCCGGCTATGCCTGCTGCGACCAGACACAGTAGGCATGGTTACCACACTTCCCTGTGCACTGCCAGCAAATGCCAGCTGTTCCTCTGCTATGGCCACGGGTGATGGGGTATGTGTAGGCACTGAAACTGTGTGTGGGGTTGGGGTGGCTAAAAGAGGGATGTCAAATTTTGGTGCAGTGTCGGCACCTGACAATCTCACCTGTGCCCCAACAGTACTATCATCCTCTTCAGTGTCTATATGGACACCAACATCAGATTGCATGCAGGAGGGACCCTGACCCACATCGCCACCTGTGGGGGAAAACAATAAACACACTTTAAAACCTGTACAGCATTGCCTAACAGTACACACACACACACACACACACACACACACACACACACACACACACACACACACACCTCCATAATAACTACCTGTCCATGGCTTTACAGACAGTCCCACGTATATGTCCATGTGTTACCCCATCCTGTACCACACTTGTTAACATACACATATTGATATCACTCATTAACATCTCAGTCCTCTAATTGCCCATACAAGCAGCCACAACTAAAGGCCTGTTGCTACTTTACCTGCCTGATCTGTGTGTAGTGGTTTTACATGGCCTCACTGCTGTCATTCGGTTTGCACCCTCTGTATGTCTGAACATGATGTGCATGGCCTCTATATGTGTGGGCTACTATGTTGTATCCATAATATCTTGCACTGCTGTGTCATGTGTATGTAATGCTCAGTACATGCCAGATATGCTGCTCCTCCAGCCTATCATGTGACAAATGTAATATTTGGATACACTGCCTGGTGTTGACTAGTACTTCCCCAATGCATCTGTAGTGCTGCATACGTGGGTTGTAGGTGACCTCTCTGCTGACTGCAATATTAAGGGTGTACCTGGTGTCTACTTTCCCTCTGGATGCCTGTTCCACGCTATAGACCATATTATACTATTTGCTGTCCTATGATTAAACACATGATAGATATTCCTGGTGTGTAATGAGGCAGTCCATGTCCATGTACTGCATGGTCCCAAAGGGAGGTACAGCTGCATGAACAACCCACAATCTCACATGTGCATACATGGCCACCCACACAAACACACACATGCACACACGCATCCTACAAGCATCTACCTCCCTACACTTCACCAGAGTGACCCAGCGGACAAACTAACTAACCACCAGGATGCACACACACACACACACACACACACACACACACACACACACACACACACACATATACAGGTGAGGTTGCACAATGATAGTACACACAGTCCTCCTATTACCCATCTGTCAACATGCAGAACATATGGTACAGAACAGCATACAGTTCAGCTATAGTCAATCCATGCTAGAAACAGTATACATGTCTGTGATGCATGTGCTGTGTCACTAGGTGATGCTCCTTCCCCTGGATACCACTGCACCCATGTACACAGTATTGCTGTGCACCTGTTCTGCACCCTGCCATGTACTGTGCAACGCAGCTCACAGGTGTACAACCCATTGTGGAATGTGTAGTACTGTGTCAGTTATGTCAGCTTTACTTCTCACAGCCCCTATGTTTTTCAGCAACACATACCTGGGATGATATGTGGACAATTGTCATTGGTGAATGCCTGATTTACAGCTGTCAACATTAACAGACCATGTATGACCAATCCAATACTCTTACATTGACAACCATCAGAGCATACCATGGCTTTGGGGGGTGTACACACCTTTATTGATTTGACACACACATCCTTGATCTGCCATGGGACCACATCACCACATATCTTAGCAGTACACAAGCCCAATATGTGACATATGTCCTGTACTTTCACATGCAGTGTCAACAGATTGTGTTAGGCATTCTGCTGCTGACCGCAATGCATACACACCATGTGGGCATGTGTATGCACACCCTTATCATGACGGTTTATCGCACCTCTTGTTGTGTGTACTACAGCAGTCACTACTCCTTGCAGAGGTAGACCAGCATGGGCCATCTGCATTTGCCAGTGTATGTTCAGTCTGCCCTACACATGTCCCCCTATTCTGCATAATTGCAAGGTCTACTCATGTGCACATCCCATGGTGTTCACACACTGCTGTCACTATTGCTGTGTGGGTAGGGTTATGGCTGCCACAGGTCCTGAACCTGACTATGTGCAGATAGAGCCATTCCTAGCATCCTTAGGATCCCTGCTGCAGTGCACTGGTGTGTCATGCTGAAACCCCTCCCTTGTTCAGCCTTTATGCAGATGCATGACAAGTAAGCCCTAGACATGTGTGTCACTTTGCAGTGTCCCATACACTGAACATGACATGTTGCAGCCTAGACCCAGCTGATAATGTGGACTACTGCAATGCCTTATGTCATAGTGTATATCTGCAGCAGTTGCCATTCTCCTACAGGTATATACATTGGTGTTGCACTGTATATAGTTGTTGTTCTGAACATATCCCTACTGTAGGCCATGTCTACCACCAGTATGTTACTCCCAGTGGATACATTCCACAATGACAGGATGTTAGTTATCATGCAGGTGTCTGACATACCCTTCCAATACCCCATCATGGTCACCCATGTAACACCGTGCATTTCACAGCAACAATACATGAACATGTACAGCATGCATTCAGGGTAGGTGTGTTAGATGTGTGCATGGAATATACCATTGGCATTACATGCCTGGTGTGTTGGCAAGCTTCTACATAAAACATACTCACCAGCTACAGGCTGCTGCCTTGGTGGTATCCCGGAGGAACCTACATAAGAGGGTGAGATATGCAATGTCAGTATCCACACCTGTGGCAGTGCTACAGGGTGGGTGCAGTATTACAATACATCAATGGTACATTCCCACGATACTACCATATCTGGACATCTGTTTATCACTACAATGCAGCAACACAATATATCTATGACATGTCAGATAGCATGATCTACCTGTACCAATGTGGATGTATACTCAAATGTGGTCTACTGATGTGCCCTGTGTCCTTACCTGCACACTCCTTGGCTGGTGTGTGGGTGCCACCCACCTCCACGAAGGTGTCCAGCAGTTGACGGCTGGCCAAATGGGCAGGTGCCACGAGGCTGGACAGGAGCTCCTCCATATGTGTCAGGGGGATGGATGGCATGGCCCCCCATGGCGAGGTGATCCCCCTGGACTGCAGCAGCATCCTAACGGGCATTGCAAAGCAGGTCAGTACAATGATGCCGGACCTGCTCATAACTGTGGTTGTGCAGTCCGACATCATTGACCCTGTGGACTAGGTTATTCCACAGGGCAGTCTGCTTCTACTGCTCATTGGCAGCCCTGCCAAACAGCGCTGGTTAGTGCTGGATCAGGCATGATATAACCACATCATTCTCGGCTTGTGAATAGGTGGGCAACCATGCATGTGACATCTTGGCTGAAAGATATAAAGATAGAAACAGGTCTGAGCAACTCATACAGCAAGGTTACCACAGTTCGTAATACACATCTCTGTCACTCCCCCACCATATCAGCTTCAACAAACTGTAAGCACAACTCATTAGGTATGGCTACAGTTTACCTACCAGTGGGACAGATACTGTATTGTACCACACTTTCTGCTATGTGATTGTAGCCATGTCCCCTGTGTGGACACTATCATTGCTGGCCTGTTACAGACTATTCACCTGCATGCCATTGTCAGGGCCACTATGGTTCCATATATGCCAGTGGTAGGGCTGCTTTGGGATTGCTGCACATCTGACAAGCTGTGTTGCTGGGGATATCTATGCATGCTGTTGGACATGTTCTGAGATTGTGTAGACTATTACTACCAACATATGTTCTATAACAGTGACACAATAACATGTATATGTTCTATTGGCCAGCAGAACCACCTCTCCAAACCCATCTGCCCATGATACCTGGCCACATCACATGTGTGTCCCAACCTGGGGCTTCCTCATATACTGGTCCAGCAATACCATCAAGTGGAACCAACCCAGGGGATGTTGCCCCCCCTGGGGGCACACACAGACATGTTTCTGTCCCCTGAGTACAGGTCTAGGGTCTGTTCCATACTGGGTTCCACAGACACATGTGGGATGTGCTACATCAGTCTGAGGCACCCAGTACACATTCACAGGGCTGACATGCTCCTCCTGCTCAGCCTCCAGGCCAGGCACCTTCAGGACATGGATTGCTGTTCTGAGTAGCAGTGGGTGGGAGGCTTGTTCCCATTGTTCCCATATTGGGGCGCATGGGGCATCCACATCACAGACCACACACACCATCCAGGGTGTTTGCCCACCATATGTGTCACATACCACCCCTGTGGACTGTCCTCTATATCTACCAACCCTGACCACCTCCACAAGTATACCTGCCATACTTCCCCATATTCCCATTGCATACTTCACAGATGGGGGCAATGTGGTCCCAACAAGGGACTAACATGTCATATACCCATCCATGTTGCACACACTGCCAGCTGTAGATATCTGTGTGTATTGCTATGTGTGCTGGTGCCTCACACATAGCACGCATCACTGTGGTAGTAATATAGGAGGCATGTCTTTACATACATATATGTTTGTGTGTGTGTTTGTATATATGTAGACATGTGCATATAGGTATATATCTACATATGTGTAGATATATGTGATGTATATATATGTGCACATATAGATGTCTACACATGGGTATCTGTATATCTCTGGACATACATGCTAATATATATATATATATATATATATATATATATATATATATATATATATATATATATATATCTTTATATATTACATATGTGACATATGTGACATATGTACACATATGTATACCTATATGTGGGCTACATTCAGACATCAGCTCCACAATCTCACAACACCTTCCTGCACAGCTGCACTGTTCCACCTTGCTACAACACAGACATGTGCCACATACGGACATGGCCTGACATTAGTGGGGTATATGTAGGACCCAATTGCAGGTAAGCCTATTACACACATATGGCATTCCTGCATGCTACAGTACAGATTAACCTGAGCATCCTGTCGATGCTGGACCATGGGTCCCATTGTGTCCATCATAATAGCATTATTTCCACCACCAACTACTGCCCACATAATATACATACTTCCCATTACACATCTCTCTCTCTCTCTCTCTCTCTCTCTCCAGTATATGGATTGAGCTGCTTTGAATAGATTGCAGCATGGCTTTAGTAGGTGATGCACATAATCAGGTGATGGCCTCTGCACCAATCAGTGTCCTCCACTTGCTAACTGCATGCAGTTTGCTGTGTAGTACTTCCAATTACCACTGTCATGGCAACCACCTACTATATAAACATACATCATGTAGGCATGGCCCCTTTACCTTTCCTGTGTGATGGACATCCTTCCTGTGTGTGGGCATCAGTGTTACAGACAGCAGGTAGGAATACCTCTTACATGAGAACCTCCACACTCAGGCCAGCTACATATTTGTAGGAGGTTCTAGAACTACAGATAGAGTGTGAGTAGAGTTGTGTTATGCTTTGTATAGTACTGGTGTTACAGGGTTTGTGTATACATACTAGTTTACCTTAGAATGCAGTCTGTCTGCATAGCTCTCAACTGTGGGCCTATCCACTTGATGGCCAGAGGAGTGCCTATCATGTTTTGTCTGTCCACCACACAGGTCCTGTATCAGATAATTCACTGGCAGTGTGTGTGTTGAGTGCTATCAGTACATGGCTACATCCATTTATGTTTCTAACCTCAAATCCCTGACTAAGGGTATGTTGCAGACTATCTTGTAACACCAGCGACTTACTTAGTGTATGACAACAGTTTTCCACACGTGGGCCTGTGTTCCAGCCTCATTCCTCCAACTACATATCAAGATTTGCACATATGACATGCTGTCAGGGCTTGTTCTGTAGTGGGCTGTGTGTATATCACACTGCCATCACTGTCATTAGTCCACTGCTGTTGTATCCCCCACACATACAGTGGTGCTGGGGCCATATATGTGTGGGCTTCACCTACACAATACATGTGTGCCCTTATGCACTCCAGAGGCCAGTGTATGTACCAGTCGTATATAACCCAGTATCATTGAGTCTAGGGGGGCTACAACATGAATAACCTAGGCTGTTACAACATGTGGGGCTATCAGGGGTGAGCTGCGTTACGGTATCTGGGTGTACATTGCCATACAATTCACCCATATTTAAATTAATTACATAAATTGGGTTAATTCAGGCCTACTGCCTCCTGCCATACAGACTGTTCTGTTTGTCAGTGTGCTTGTGATGGTATCAGTTATGCCTTGTTTTGTAACAGTTGCATCCCATTGTGTCACCTGAAGTCTTTACAACCTAGTGATTGTGTACAGAACGTAGACTGAGGCTGCTGAACTATACACTTGCATTACTCACTGTTGATTGTTTGGTATCCTGTGGCCCAGTCTGTCTTTACTATTGTACTATTTGAAGGTCTCGGCCTGGACAGCAACATTTGTAAACCTTTCCAGACTACTGCATTAGTATAACTGTTTCACAGTTGCATTACTCTGTTTATATGGATGTCAGTGTCTGAACAGTTATATGACATGACATATACAACTGTAATAGTATACAAATAAAGATTTTCCATTTATGCAAACATGTGTGTGGTGTTTTATATCCTATGACCTCTCTGTGGGTATATGTTGCAGGCAACAATTGTCATTTGTATGGGTGGCTCATACAGTGTCCAGTTGTTAAGGTGTTAACTGTAGGCATAGTGGCTGTTCCATATTGTGTGAACCTTCTACATATGTATCTTACTATACATATCTCTGCGTGTGTATGTGTAGTTACATATCTATCTATATATATATATATATATATATATATATATATATATATATATATATATATATATATATATCTGCATATATGTGTCTGTGTATATGTATCCTAGGGATGTTGATAGCTTCCACATTGTACATTACCTAAGGGAGCCAAACTGTACTGCATGATATGTTACCGATACCAGCCTGACATCATACAGGTGGGCTGTAGTACTGTTAACATCTTGTGCCCATGTTGTGTCAGGTTCTGGTTATGGGATCTGCAACACTTGGTAGTGCATTGCAGGGCAGATGTGTTTGGCTGTGCGGTGGGGAGGTATATCTGTTCGTACAAGACGTATATTGTTTGGGGCCTCTCAACCCCATTAACGGTGCATGTGGACATACGTTTTGTTATTTTCCCATTGCTATCTACAGATGTATGTCCATATATATATATATATATATATATATATATATATATATATATATATATATATATATATATATATATATATATATATATATATATATATATATATATATATATATATATATATATATATATATATAACCTGCTGTATATATTTAGACATATAGATGTACACATATATATTTCTAGATTTAGGCATTTGTATGTATATATGTTTATATATATATATATATATATATATATATATATATATATATATATATATATATATATATATATATATATATGTATCTGTTTAGATATTAATATATTTACACACACACACATACATTTACATGTTGGAATACATTCTCTGTACTGTTGAATGACTGGGCTGGATGATGTTTGTGAATACATCAGGGTTATGTATATCTGATATGGCTTAGTGGTGAATCACTTTGTCTATGGTGTGCAGGGCCCTGTGTTCAATCATTGCCAAGGCTGTTTATTTTGTTCCTGGGCAGAACAAGGGTCAATGGATACAGAGTGATTAAGGCACTTTTGAGCAGCTATAAGCAGGTTTGCGCGAAGGTAAGCACTGCTAACTTCAGGTTACAGTTTCTTATACTCATTTACCTTCTAAATTGCTTAACCAGTGTAGGCATTGCTTACCCCCATGCAAACAGGCTTAAACCCACTTACTTCTGCTTAAAAGTGCTTACTCCCGCTTACTCCTGTGTTCATTTATTTAAATTAAAAGAAAACGGGGTTGATAGGAAAGTGATGAAAAAAGGGGCACAAAGAAGGGAAGACATTAGGTAAACTAGCCAGGGATGTGCAGGAAGGGTGTAGGGAAGGTCTATAGCTGCCCATTTCTTCTACAGCAAAAGCTGTGTGTATACACTGAATTTGGAGGTAGATTTGGACACTCAAACCCCTGGGAGGGGGTGAGGGCTACAATAATAAGTTGTAATGCCAATTAGACCTGATTACATGTGTCCACTGGACACGTGTGTGAAATGGACAGCTACGTATGGGGTGAGATTTGTTTGTGGAAACAGATTGCCCCTTTTTTTTTCAGGTGAGAGTGGGATGTTGGGGAGGGGTAGTAGGTATATTTGGGGAGGTAAGTTGGGTAGGTTAACAGACAAGACAAACAAGACGCATACAGGGGCAGTAAATGACACGTGTGGAGTGGTAAACACCCTGATGGGGAGGGGTGTTGGGAAATCGGAAGCCCATGATCCCCCTAGTGGAAACAGTGGAACTGAGGTCCCTACCCATGGACAGTCACCACTGCACCTTTACAGCCCCAATGATGGCTGTGCTGGTGGCTGAGTCACAGAGCCAGACTGATGCTCTAGTTGCGACACACGGCATTTGAGCTGGCATAGAAGATTACCAAGCTGCTGGTTGATCTCTCTACGCACCATGACCCCGACCTGACAACGCGAGACAGGTGCCTGTCTGCACCTGCTCCCGGGGGGGGATGAGCCCCATCCCCAGAGGTGGTTTCACCTGAAGGTGGTGCAGGACCAACAGACAGGGAGGTCCCTGGTTGGGCCCCAGAAATGCTGGTGCCCGGTGCTACAGCCAGCTGAGGTGGGACAGGTGGGTCCACTGGGACCAGCCTTCCCAAGCGTGCTATAGTGTTTAGATTTCATAATATGTGGGTTAGTAATAGTCAACATAATCCAGGTATAACAGCATGCATAGATATTCCCATTAACCCAGATACCAGATTCGGAACAGTTGCATAACAAACAGCACACATGCATATATGGGACCACAGTGGTAATAAGAACAGCATGCAGGTACATTGATGGCACCATGCCACCAGTGTTGGAATAATTCGATATAGCACATGCATGGGAACAATTAAAATATTTATCAAACAATTGGACATTATCAGAACATAGGTGTCATTGCATACCAGTTGGGGTGGGTATGTTGATTATTGTTGGAGATATGGTGGGGGCGAGAGAAAGATGTCAATTAACAACTAGTATATTCCTGTAGTCCACATTCTTTTCCTAGTCAGTGCTGTTATCTGTGGCTTACAAGTCTTACTACACTATCCTATAGCCTTAGTTTGGACAGTGATATGGCTGTCGTCATCATTACAAATGAACTGGTTTTACCTGCAGTATACACCTCTTACCTGGTATACCTGTGGAGGGAGTGTTTGTTAACACTAACTGTTTCTACACATGATGTTGTGCACATAGCTATCTAACTCTTTCTGCACAGACTCTGGCCATGTGTTGACCACATGCTGGTGTGCTGGGACATATCTAGAATATTGCCCTCTTCCACCATTAGTGACCTGACACACACATATGCATGCTTTCCTACACAGTTATATTATATAGCACAGTGTGGGTGACAGTGATCAGTGATACTTTATTATTCAGAGAAACTGCAACACTCACAGTTCCCTACAATACCAGAGTGAACAGTGCAAGTACAGGTTATAATGGTCTTTATTTCTCAGCACAGTGTTCATATCCGACATACCTGTCGGAGCAATTTTTGTTAGCACTACTTGACTGTTGCCACACAAACTTCCAGATTACAGATTAGTATTATGCACATACATCTCACTCTGTAACTGTACACACTCTGGTCACAGCTTGACAACATGGGAGTGTAGATAGGACATACTTGAAATATTACTCTCCTAACAGTTTTGGGGGTTGCTACAGTGACAGGTTTGTTTTCATAGATGTTTGACAATCACTTGTATTCCCTGTTTGCTGACTAAACATCTGGGATCATCCCACAGACATAACAGGGGGCCAGGGGACAAGCACCAGATATGGGCCCATATACTGGACATTCTGGCCTCATCTGTACAGCTGTGGGGTATGATTCTGTATGCAGCCTACATCCACTCCCAGGATTCAGACCATGGCTGTGTCTGCTACAACTTAAACACTGTCCATCACAGTTGTGTCTGCTATATAGATATTGCTGTATATCTCCAATCTGCTTTCTGTCTTATTAATCCCCTTTGCTTTGGCATTCTGACCTTGTATTACAACACTCATACAGATCTCCTAGACAGTAATATTCTGTAGGACAGTGTGGGCGACAGTGATGTGTAATACCTCATTATTCAGAGCAACTGCATCAGTCGCAATGCCATACAATACCAATGTAAACAGTACCAGTACAGGTATCACTCTTGTATTTCTGGGCACAGTGTTGGTATCTGGCAGACCTGTGGGAGAATTGTTTATTAGCACTACCTGAATGTTCCCATACACAGTACCAGATTCCACATTACTATTATGCAGATACATCTCACTCTGTTACTGTACACACTCTGGCCACAGCTTTACAAGTTGGGGTGTAAATGGGACATATGTGACTTCTTAGTCTCATAAGGTTTTGAAGAGTTGCTAGTGTGTCAGCTTTGTTCTCATAGATGTGTATCAATCAGTTGTATTTCCTGTTTGCTGCCTATACATCTGGGGTCATCCCACTGATTTCCCAGCGGGACATGTTGATAGGCAACAGATATGGGCTACTTTACTGGACATTCTGTACAGTTGTAGGGTATGATTCTGTATGCAGACTACTACCACTGGCAGGATTCAAACCATGGCTGTGTGTGCTAAACAAAACAACAGTTCACATCTCAGTTGCAAGTGCTGTTTGGCTTTTGTTGTCTGTATTTTCCCTGTTTTCTGCCTATGTGTCTCTCAGTTGTGCTAAATGGCCACTGGAGATCACACCAGTCATATACAGGCATTCCTACACATTCAATTTATGGTGCACGGTGTGGGTAACAGTGCTTAGTACAACAGTACTATTACATGATTGCAAATCTACATTACCATATGATACCAGAGTATACACATGCAGTCCAGCAGTTAGACCTTTATTCTCAGGCTGTTATGCTTTTATTTATATACATACTATATGAGACTCTTTCTGCCATATTCTCCAGTATATGCAGTACTTGCCTTGAGCAATGCAGGTTTTATACAGGCAAGTGATTTACTACTACTTTTAGTTTTATTTCCTATGACAGTAAATGAATGAGTATTACTGACCTGCCTCATGTCACAACCACACCAGATGACTGATGTGGGCCTCCTGGTTCATGGCCCACTCCATTGCAGCTCTGGGGGACATAAAAGGAATATTTAGCCATACCTATCCATGATATACCTGAGCTGGCAATTATTACACATATAGTGGGGTGATACTTACACAGAACTGGAACATCCCCTGCCACTCTAGCCTCTTGGATCCACTGGTCAAAGAGGTCCCCCTTATGCCACTTCAGGTCGGCATAGTGATGCCTGACCTGCTCACCAGTTCGGGGTATACCAGTGGCACTGATGAAGTCATGGACAAGACAGTCCCAGGTTTCTGCCTTATACTGGGAACCCTGGTACTGGCCCTGCAGCAGTCTCTGATCATGGTCTTTGACAAGGAGTCCTGCCATGACTCTGGACTCCTGGATGCACCAGCGCTGAGCCCGAAAGTGCACACCTTCTCCCCTTACTGCCATTGTGCCTGCAAGGGGAAGCTACAATCAGTTATGAGATGTATTCCCACCTCTTGGGTTTAAGTAGGGCCGATTTCCCACACTTTTCCATGATTGGCCAGTTTTGAAAAGGCTAGGCTATGGGCAAACCTGCTTACCTAGGGTTGGCATTGTTTAAAGGGGTATAACACTGGGCACATTGAGTTAGCTGGCCTACACATTGCTTACACCTCCTAAGCTGGCCTGTGCAATGCTTAGAGTTGCTTACATTAAACTTTGCATTATAATTCCTTTTTGGCATTAAGTTATTATTCATTGCACCTTATATATATGCCTGGTATCCATGATTCATGTGTATGTACACTGTATGGAGTCCTTGTGTTTTATAGAGGACTTCAACACTCTGTTACAATTACACCTGACTTCTGGGTCACTGCTTTACTCCAGTTCACATATTTATGTTATGTGGTGGGTTACGGCACATATGTCTGTATACTGATTCATTTCACAGGTTCAGTTTGGTTTTACTATGGTGAAGACTTGTTTGCTGATGCTTCATTCTTCTGTACTTCTGTGATGGCTTGGTGGTTAACTACTGTGACTGTGGTATATAGCATCCTGGGTTCAAGACCTGCATGTCTGTTTATTTTGTTGATGGGCAGAACAAGGGCCGTTGGATACAGATTGATTAAGGCACTTTTGAGCAGTTGTAAGCAGGTTTGCGCAGGTTGGCATGAGGGTAAGCAATGCTAACCTCTGGTTACATATGCTTACAGAGAGTTAGCTTCATAATTGCTTAACCTGTGTGTGCATTGCTTACTGCTGCACAAACAGGCTTAAGCTCGCTTACTAGTGTTTAAATATGCTTATTAGTGCTTATTGGTGTTTAAACCTGTTTACTAGTGCTGTATTCATTATGACACTGACACCTCACATATGCATTTACTGCAGTACTCCAGTTTATAAATATATGTTATTTGGTGGGTTATGCTACAAAAATATTAGTCATAACGTGCTTTGCCATGGAAAATGGAATGTGCTGCATTGGGACTCAAACTGGGAAAGGCTGCTCATAAGGCGAATGCTCTGCCCACTACACTATTGCTATGCTGCTTCATTTGCATATATCTTCCTTGTTATCCTCTTCAGCCATTTAAGATGCATTAACCATAGCCAAGCAATGGGCACACCTATGCACCTACAGTTAGCTTTAATTGGACTTAAAAAAAACGGGTTTGTTCATTTTATTTCTGTATACGTTTGCTGTTGTACACAAGGGGACTGTTGGCGGGGATATGCGGACACCTACGATCAGTCTCACTCATTTCTTACCCCTTTCTGCTGTTCTTCATTGTGGGGGTGTATATATTCTGAGAGCTCTGCTCTCAGACATGCCCCCTGCACTCTTACATGCTCCGTGTAAGATTAAGAGCTCAGGCAGTGTGCCTCATTACTATGCATGGCACGCTGCTGTCCTGCTCCTACACGGCCGCCTCCATGCAGGACTAAGCTAGGCCTGCATGGAGGAATAGTAAATCCGGGGGAGTATTTCCACTTTTGAGGTAATAACAATTCCCTAGAGAAGTATTTCAGGTTGTTAGTGTACTAAACATGCTGAGCAGAAGCTCATTACAGCACCAAGAGTATAATGTGAAATGTCAGTCTGTCAGGAAAGGCATATGAACTAAAGCCTCTGGGACCTGCCTTTGAAAGGTTATGCCTATCATTCTTTGAAATGTCATTACAAATCTTATAACTAATACTAATGGTGTATTTAGCTACAAAACGCACTTAAGAAGGATGGTGCAGCGGTAGCATTTTCGCCTCACAGCAAGAAGTTCTCTGGTTTGATTCTCAGTTGGGGTGCCTTCTGTGGGGAGTCTGTATGTCCTCCCTGCATTTGCGTGGGCTTCTTCTGAGAGCTCTGGCTTCCCCCACATTATGAAGGCATACATCTGGAGTGTTTCTCCCCGGGCTTCTGCTGAAAATTGGCTTGTTTCAAGTTGGTCTTTCCTGGTTAATAAATAAATAAGAATGAATTCTTACATTAAAACGTCTAGTGCAATGCAGTTCTGAATTTGACCGCAAAGCTTTAGCCAGTTGACAGCATGATATTGTAGCCATAGTCTGGGTAAATATATAGGATTATCAGTACTGTTACCACTGCCCACAGATTATCTGTTTTTCTTCTAGAAAAGAAAAATGAAAGAACAGTCAATCACTGTAATGTACTTCAACATGGAACTTTCAGACACCAAGTTCTGTCCCATCTCTCCCCAACAAGCCACAACACTGATCACTTTAATGATGTCAGCCTCAAGCTGCCATTTGCTTTCTTTAGTCAACTGCCTCCCACAGCTCTCAACCCCTCATCTCCAAAATATGGAGCACTACCTCTGACAATGTAGAGCAAATGAGCAATATATAGAACTTTTACTATCATCTTCAACTAGGAAGGTTGTAGCATGGTAAATAATTCTTACTTCATACTTAAAAAGAGTGCTTTTGATGAATTAATATAATTCAGTACTATTTACCATGGATAGTAGTTTAAATAGTTATGGTCATGACTGTGTGACAGACCCTTTCTGTGTGGAACAATGCGGAAAGTAAGTTTCAACACAAAGTTAAATTAGTCTCTGAAGCAAAACAATCACAATTCCTTCTTAAGCTACATTAGAAACCAATACAAAGCAGTGTTCAGAATTAATCCATAATAGTTTCAGCACTGTAAGCTAACTAACATAGCAAATATACAGAAGAAAATTTTAATGCAAACTTTACCCCAATGAAAAAAATGATCCCTTCTTATTCGCTTCCCCTTTCTTTTGTACTTCCTAATGTCACAAAGAAGCACGTGCTAAATGCACATTCTAGGACCATAAACGCTACTTCAGTGAGGCTGAATAACTTAACTGGATGCCTTTTAAACAGCGCTAAACATACCCTTGTGAATCCCTCCCTTAAACTGTTTAATAAGTATGGTAAACTGCAATGGTAATGCCTGTACATAAACATGGCTGTATTATCATGAACCCAGGGAACTATACACCCATTAGCTGGACTTATCAGATTTGCAAATCCGTTTTACTCATCATAATTGAATCCATTAAGTACAATATCAAACACCTTATTAGGGTACACCCAGACATCCTTCAAACAAGTAAATGTTTTGGATAAAGTCATTCAAGCTGTAAACATTGGTCATCCTTCACACAGCCTAGCTGGATCTAGAATTTGATATTATTTCTCATGCTTGTATTATTAACAACTTGAGTGCTTTAAAATGTAATCCTTACGTGGTGAGGTGGATAGCAAACTGGAAAAAAGACTCCACCCACATTATCAGAGGGGCAGGCATCTCCTCTGCTAGCATGAAAGTAACTTGTGATGCAGCCCCCCAGCCCCAGGCTCAAAACTGGGGCTCTTCATTTTCAGCAGCTATTTCTCTGATGTCCAGACTTGAAGTATGGACTTTTGATTAATGAAGTTCAAAGAAGTCTGCAAAATGGGCATTATTGCCAAATCTCCCTCTAGTACCATCTCATTATAACAGAAAATTACTTTTCAAATCAACTGGTGGACTGAAACAGGACAAAAGTTAAATGTGAAGAAGTGTAGCATTGTCTTATTTGGCAAAAGGATTATTCTGTCAAAATAAAGTATAACTAATACTTCTCTCCAAAATGGCAATGTAGATAGGTATCTGGGAAGCTGGGTCAGTAATGTCCTTGCATTCAGCTATCATGAAGTTAGCTATAGGGGTCAAAATCATTCCACTTGTGCCTAAAGCACAAATTATATCCAAAGGTATATCATCCATTTCAAAAGATGTTAGCATACTCATGTATACTGCCCTAATTCTACCTGTTTTCTTGGGATGTACATATCTAGACATACAATGATATCATAAAGGCGCAGAGATTCCTAACCAAAATAATGGTGGTCTAAAGACCATGAGATATTGGGAAAGGCTGTTGCAAGGAGATCTATGCCTTATATTCTGAATTATAAGGAACCCTGTCCTTCTTGATCTTCCCAGCTCAGCAAATTAAATAGCTCAACAAGAACAAGAGACCTAAATCTACAGCAACAAATAAAAACTAAATTAAGGGAAAATGTAATACCCCAGGCCTACTTCACCTCTGGAGCAGACCTCCTCTGCAAGTTATGCATTAGGCACACCCTATCTGTTCTAGATGACTGGAAAAGCTTCAATATTTTTCTCCTAGACTAACCTGATTTGTTCTTCCTAAAAAAGGGGGTGCAGCCCACAGATGAAAGTTAGTAAAGTGAATGTGGTCTTTTGACTAAACTGCATCGTAATGCCTATGAATCTATGAATAGATTCAGGTCACTGCTACAGAGAACCCCAAATGCAGCCATCAACATCTTTGTTCAAAAATCAGACAAAACCTCAAATGAAGGATCATTTTGAAATACTTCACTAATTTATGAACAGACACTCCTTGGTCACTTGAATAAACTGTGCTGTAATGCCTATGAACCTGTGAATGGTTTCATGTCACTGCTACAGGGAACCCCAACTACAGCCATCAATGTCTTTGTTCAAAAATCAGACAAAACCCCCAATGCAGGATAATATTTGACTACTTCACTAATTTATGAACAGACACTCCTTGGTCACTTGAATAAACTGTGCTGTAATGCCTATGAACCTATGAATGGTTTCAGTTCACTGCTACAGGGAACCCCAGTTACAGCCATTAATGTCTTTGTTCACAAATCAAGAACAAATCCCCAAATGAAAGATCATTTTTAAATACTTCACTAACTTATCAGCAGATACTTCTTGGTCACTTCTGCAGTGAACCTCTATCATATCTTAATTTCTTTGTTCAAGAATCAGAGCAAACCAAAAATAATGGTGAAACAAAGACCCAAAATAAGGGACACTGCAAAATACTTTGCTAATTAACATAGGAAGTTAACAGAGTAAATGGGTTTGCATCAAAATGCACTTTTTGAGCAATAAAAAATGTGAAACTCTAATGTCTGTCATTACTAATTTAATCTTTAGTGAATTATCAGATCAAAACTTTAACGAGAAGCAGAACACAAATATGAGATAAAATCGGGGATGTTATGCAAAATCTGGGACATTTGAGAGGTATACCCCCCACTCGCAAAGTTGATTGCTGTGACAGTAAATGTAACTATATATTTGTGTTATGATGACCTACTGTAATCCTCAGTGATTTATCAGAAAGTCTAAAATTTCATGAGGGGCAGGTCACAAATACAAGCTAAAATAAGATACATTCTGCAGAACTGGGGGCAGTTGAGAGATACTCCATCCATCCAAAGTTGACTGCTGCAAATGTAAATTAAAAAAAAATCTACTGTCAGCTTTTTTGCAATCCTTAGTGATTTATTGATTTTTCAGAAAATCAAACATGTTTATGATAGGTTGCAAACATGAAATAAAATCAAGGTTGTTCTGCAAATTCTGGGACAGACTTGAGAAAGATTTCCCCACCACCAGTGTTGACAGCTATAACAATAAATTAAAAAATAGTCTATATTCTGCTTGCATGTGGGCAGGATCTAGTGTGACCACTGCGCTCAATTCAATCTTGTTTTTTGTGGAATCTGAAACACGCACAAAAAAAAAACCTACAATAGAAAAAAGTTCTTGAAGATTCACACTTCATTAGCTCCTGATAGTACTTGCTAGTTATATGACTAGAGTTTACTGAGAGGGCACACAATTGGTTGCTAAGAGGAACCAATCACAGGTGCTTAGACTGCATAGTAATAGGACATGGATTAGCTACCAATTTCCTATCAATAAGGAATAGAAAGTAGAATGGAACAGGGTTTTTTAAACAGTTTATAGGTAAGGACAGTCGTTTTAATGTATATAGGTTCATAGGTTAATACTAGGTTATCTGCCCTAGGGCATTTATAAGCCTAGCCAGAGTGTGTTTGGCTTTTGCCACCCTTTTAGATTAGTTGACTGTGCCTCTGTATAGTAGGTCACAGAAGATAGCCCTTTTGAGGTTAGTGTAGGGCTTTTAATTTTTAGTGCTGACTTATATAATTGCTTTAGCGCGCAAGTGCCAGGTAACTTAAGTGCAATGTGTTACAGGTAACTTAAATGCAAAAACGACAAACAGTAACTTTCTTTCAAGTGAAACAAGGAAATAAGTACAGTAAGCAATGCAGATATCACTAGTATCCCAGCCATAAATAAGCTATACAACAGAAGGAGGAAGCTACTACATGATAGAGCAAAATCCCAAAAAGGGAAGGCATCTCTGATCAGTACTAGCAAGAAACTATGATCCCTCATACAATCATCTAAGGCCAGCTTCAAAGAAAAATTACACAAGATGCTAAAGATAATCACAAGGCCTAGGGGTCATCATAGGGGTTGATATTTAAGCTGGTGAGCTTATTTATGATGCCCGAATGGGGTATTGTGTCGAAGACTTTTGCGAGGTCCAGATAGGCTGTGTGGACTACGTTCCCTTCATCTATGGCCTTGGTAACTGTTTCAAAGAAGTTGACCAGGTTCAAGAGGCAAGATCTGCCCTTAACAAAGCCGAATTGGGTAGGATCCAGTGTTTGGAGGTTCCCAATGTCTTTGTTTATGAGTTTCATGATGATACACTCCATAGCTTTGCAGACCAGGCTAGTCAGGCTTATAGGGCGATAGTTTCCAGGTTCCGTTGTGGCACCACCTTTGTGGAGTGGGACCACTGTTGCTGTACACCATTCCTTGGGTCCATATCCTGTAGTAAGGCTGAGATTGAACAGTGACTTTATGTGAGGGTTCAGCTCTTCTTGGAGTTCGTGGAAGACGCAGCCCGGGACAACGTCCGGTCCCATTGATGCTGTGTTTTTTGCTTTGGAGAGGGCAGCTCTCACCTGTGCATCTGTGATGTCAGGGAGGCTACACTCTGTTGGGATAGACATTTGCTCTTTTGGGGGGGAAGGGGGGGATAAGTTTGCACTGAACCTGTCTGCCAGGATGTTGGCAATGTCTGTGGGTTCAGTGTATTTTTTTGTCATTTTGAACTAACTCAGAGCATATCTGGGAGTTGCCACCCAGGTTCCTGACATAACTAAAGAAGGCCTTGTGATTATCTTTAGCATCTTGTGTAATTTTTCTTTCGAAGCTGGCCTTAGATGATTTTATGAGGGATCATAGTTTCTTGCTAGTACTGATCAGAGATGCCTTCCCTTTTTGGGATTTTGCTCTATCATGTAGTAGCTTCCTCCTTCTGTTGTATAGCTTCTTTATGGCTGGGGTCCACCAGACAGGTCTCCTGCCTTTGGAGGAATGAGTCTTGGTTTTATTTGGGATAGCACGATCCATACATTCCTGTAGGTGTCCATAGAAAGCGTTTGTAAAGAATTCTGCAGTTTGGGCCGTATTTTCCACTGGTCCGGGGGCTTTGAAGGATTCCACCTCGGTTTTGAGAAGTGTGAAATTTGCTTTTGAGAAGTTCTTCACCATGGTTTCCTTGGCTGGGGGTGGGGACGGGATATGGATGTCCAGTGAGATTAATATATGGTCAGATCTTACCAATGAGGGGTATACCTCTGGTATGGAACATAGAGTCCCCATGTTGGTGATGATCAGGTCCAATATGTTTTCCCCTCTTGTGGGAGTGGTGACCAGTTGTTCCATAGCATTTGAGTTTATAAATTCTAGGAACCATTGGGTGAGGGTGTTGGGGCTTGAGTAGTGCTCCCAGTCTATGTTTGGGTAGTTGAAGTCACCCAATATAATGGTGTTTGGAGAGACCTTCATATTCTCCAGTGTTCTCAGTAAAGCTGAGTGGGGTTCCTGAGTTTGGGAGGGTGGTCTGTAGCAGGCTACAAACTGAAAGGCAGTTTTGCCCACTGTTAGTTGCACATGGATGGTCTCCGATGCTTCATGCAGTGCCACTAACCTGGAGGTGTGGGTATCTTTGATGAATATGGATACTCTCCCTCCTTTTGTGGTTCAGTCCGAGTATTGGGGCCGAAAAGCATGGTATGAGGTATAACCTGGTAGTGCTGGGGTGCTCTTGGGTGCCTTGAACCTGATTTCTGTTACTGCACAGATATCGATATTCTCCATACTGAGGAGAGCCTCGAGTGTGTGCATCTTGAGGTTTAGACTTCTGGCATTGAGCAGCATTACCCTTAGTTTCTTTTTCTTTGTGTTGTCTATGGAGGTGGGTTTGTCTTTTGAGCCTTGCCTAAAAATGGCACTATGGGGGTGGCAAGAGCCTTAGCCAGTATTCGAAAGCCCAGGGGTGACAGGTGCAAGCCGTCCCTAGCGAAGCAACGTGGCTTGTCGAGCATGTCATCCCAGGCTGACAGACACTGGATCCCCTTTGAATGACACCAATACTTTAGCCAATTGTTAAAATTGATTATTTTGTCTTTATACTGTGGCATCATTCTTGGTGAGGGTAAGATGCTACTCAAGGTCAGGGTCATACCGGCCTGGGCTACATGATCAGAGAGCTCCTCTAAGTCTCTTTTCATGTAGTCCAGGGAGGTATATCTCAGGTCATTCACACCAGCATGGACAATGACGGAGTCATATTTGTACTTGCTTTGGAGTGACCTGAGTGCTTGTGTTATGTGGCAGATCCTGGCACCCGACAGGTAGCTTACATTGACCTTCTCCTTGTTCAGCCTGGTGAGTGGGACATCAGTGTGTCTGACAATAGAGTCACCTATTACAAGTGTATTAGGTGTGTTGTTTAGCCTTAAGGGCTGTGACTGTGTGGCACACTGACTTTGTGAACTATGTGATACATGGGTATTGTTGTGGGGTAGTGGTTGCTTGGATGTCTGCTTTGGAGGTCTCTGCTGCTTGGGCAGATTTTTATTTAGAGCCTCCGAGTATGTTTTTGTGTGTTTATGTGTTTGGTTTTGTGTTGCGATAGGTCTATGTGAGACTGGATTTGTAGTGTGTGTGGTTACCTTCTCTTCCTGACTGACTGCACCAGTATTGGGTTGAGAGAGCTCAGCCTCCAGTTTGGCTATATAGTTGCATCTCTCACATATATTTGAGCTTGTTGGGAGGAGGAGATGGTGGTCTGTGTACATAAGGCAGTTGTAACATTGCCTCAAGATTCCCAGATTCACCAGCTGGACTGGAGAGTAAACCCAAAACTGACTTTTGGACATGCCAGAATAGTATAAGGAACTACTTTTTGACTGATCAAAAAGGACCAATAGTGAGCCAAGTACTTAAAGGGAGTATAAGAGGGTGTAGTGCTTTAGTTTATTAGTGCTTACTTATAAGATTACTTATACGAGCAACTGCAGAGCTTTAGAATGAAAATAGAGTGCTTACTTTGAGATTTAGAACAGTTCTAACGGAAAAAGAGAAGAGCAGACTTTGTGGAGCCAGGAATAGTTTAAACCTGTTTAAGCGGCACTGCCCGATGCTGCGCTATGCGCAAAATCGTGCAAAACCACACAAATGCGGGTTCTAAAGCAGGGAAACTGAAAGAGATAGGAATTGACCCAGAGCGGCCAATAAGCTACTAGTTTTGGGGCTGAGACCACTCCTCCAGGGACAGATAGGCTGCTCAAAGCTCCCCACTCTCACTGGTGAACAGAGAAGCTTCCTCCTATCCAAGTAAGGATATGGGCAACACAGAAAACTATACCACAGTCCAGAATTCAGCAAAACCTGAAATCTGGACTAATCTAGTTCAGCAAAGGCGGGAAAAGAGAATTTTTTTGTTTTTTTCAGGAAACAGCAGGAAAAACACACAGAAAACACTGTAAATGCTATAAACAGGCTAGCGCACGTTAGTGTGTAGCCAACAACAGTTTTACAATATAAAAACAACTTAAATTGATATAAAACAAGTGCAAAAACTGTAAAAGGCAGAAGGAAAATGCAATTTAAACTTTTTGAAGCACAGATCAGTTAGAAATTCGCTTTTTAGGTGGGAAAAGGCAGTCGGAGCAAAAAAACAGAGAAAAAATACTTAAATCTGGAAAAGTCTCTCTTGGGTCTCTCTGTTGCCTGTATCACTCTGCAGGACACCACGAGGAGCTGTGCAGAGTTGTATACTGGCACAAAACCGCACAAATGCGGGTTTTAAAGCAGGGAAACTGAAAGAGATAGGAATTGACCCAAAATGGCCAATAGGCTACTAGTTTCAGGGCTGAGACCACTCCTCCAGGGACAGATAGGCTGCTCAAAGCTCCCCACTCTCACTGGTGAACAGAGAAGCTTCCTCCTATCCAAGTAAGGATATGGGCAACATAGGAAACTATACCACAGTCCAGAATTCAGCAAAACCTGAAATCTGGACTAATCTAGTTCAGCAAAGGCGGGAAAAGAGAATTTTTTTTTTTTTTTTTTTTTTTCAGGAAACAGCAGAAAAACACACAGAAAACACTGTAAATGCTATAAACAGGCTAGCGCACTTTAGTGTATAGCCTACAACAGTTATACAATACAAAAATGATTTAAATTGATATAAAACAAGTGCAAAAACTGTAAAAAGCAGAAGGCAAATGCAATTTAAACTTTTTAAGGCACAGATCAGTTAGAAATTTGCTTTTTAGGCGGGAAAAGGCAGTCGGAGCAAAAAAAAACAGAGAAAGAAATACTTAAATCTGTAAAAGTCTCCCTTTGGTCTCTCTGTTGCCTGTATCACTCTGCAGGACACCACGAGGAGCTGGGCGGAGTTGTATACTGGCACAAACCACGCAAATGTGGGTTTTAAAGCAGGGAAACTGAAAGAGATAGGAATTGACCCAAAACAGCCTATAAGCTGCTAGTTTCAGGGCTGAGACCACTCCTCCAGGGACAGATAGCCTGCTCAAAGCTCCCCACTCTCACTGGTGAACAGAGAAGCTTCCTCCTATCCAAGTAAGGATATGGGCAACACAGGAAACTGTACCACAGTCCGGAATTCAGCAAAACCTGAATTCTGGACTAATCTAGTTCAGCAAAGGCGGGAAAAGATAATTTTTTTTTTTTTTTTCAGGAAACAGCAGAAAAACACACAGAAAACACTGTAAATGCTATAAACAGGCTAGCACACTTTAGTGTGTAGCCTACAACAGTTATACAGTACAAAAACAACTTAAACTGATATAAAACAAGTGCAAAAACTGTAAAAAGCAGAAGGCAAATGCAATTTAAACTTTTTAAAGCACAGATCAGTTAGAAATTCGCTTTTTAGGTGGGAAAAGGCAGTCTGAGCAAAAAAACAGAGAAAACATACTTAAATCTGGAAAAGTCTCTCTTGGGTCTCTCTGTTGCCTGTATCACTCTGCAGGACACCACAAGGAGCTGTGCGGAGTTGTATACAATAACAAACTTTTTAAATCACAGATTCGCTAAAAAAAAATGGCGTTTTAGGCGGAATTAGTTAAGACAGCAAGAAAAGCAGAAAAGTGATACTTAATCACTCCAAAGTCACTCTTTTGTCTCTCTGCTGCTGTAGACTCTGCAGAACACCTGGAAGGCACTTGCTGAGCAGAATACAAGCGTAAAAACTGTGCAAATGAGGTTTTTATAGCAGGGAAGTGAAAGAGATAGAAATTAGCACAAAATGGCCAATAAACTACTAACTTCTGGGCTGAAACCACTCCTCCAGGGACAGATAGGCTGCACAAAGCTCCCCTCTCTGACAGGTGTGTGCACTCTCTGAGGCACACTGTTTCATAGCCAGGGCACATGACCCAGCATGTCCCAGTATGTTGACATCCCTGCTCAGACATTGGTAAATCCAAGCATTCTTCACTTGGGCCTTTCTATATTCTGCCTATTACTCCTCCATTGAAAGCAGGACTTCTAGCATTCAGTGCAATTGTCATTGTCCCTAGACCATCAAGGAGATGCTGGAGTGCTAGGTACCTGGATTACTCCAAGAACAGTTTTTCCTTTCAACTAGTAAACCACCATGAGGGTGACTTTAAACATGTAAGCATCCAGTGCAGTGCATCACATGAACCTAGGACTATATTAACTATTCAGCAGCTAAGGAAATCTTTTAGCCATTGACTTGGGGATTGAGTCCAGGACCCCCTAAAATTAGTATGGTTTTCACTGCCACTAGACCCACAAGGTGTCTCTATACAGTTAGGTACCTAGCTTTCCCCAAGAGTAGTTTTTTCTTTCAAATAGGAAACCACCATGAAAATGGTTAAAGGAAAACTCTGCCCTGTCCTACAGTTTTAATTCAAGCCTTAGGTTTCTTTTTTCCCTACAATATGGTTCCAATACTGTGTAGGTACCAGAAACCTGGTTGTACTTTTTAACAATTTAATTTCCTTGTTTTGGAATCAAAGGAAGGGAAAGCCAAGCTACTTTTTTAAAGCTTAACTTTTCACATACTTCGCAGAGGAATTTGTTTCTGTCTGCAAAACATATCATAGACACAGATCAATCTGTAGATTACCCTGTCAGGTACTGCTGTCAATCATAGATGAGAAATTAATCCTGCTAATGTCAGGAACACAGCAGCTGCTATAAAACAAGACAAAAGGCTGTGGAACTGTTTTCCACTGTTTTATTGCCTAGAGGAGGAGAACTTAACACTCTCCTTTCATAGCAAAACAAATTAATTAGATAGGACAGGAGTTTAAAGGCAGTTGTCACCTCTTCCAACAAATTTACATAAGTAGCAATACAGTATTGAGTTGCTAAGCTTAAATAGTTTATAAGTTAATGTGATGATGGTGCCCTGGCCCAGCAATCAAGGAGCCTCAATCCTCACCACTAACACCAGGGAGGTCATCTCCTAGAAGAGGAAAGGATAACTAATACACACAGTAAAGTACAATTTCCCTTAAATGCACACAGAGATCCTAGTCATTCAGGGGCTGGTTGCTCCCTTGCTCTCCAGATCCCCAATAAGACTCCCCACTGACACAGCTATATGGTCCAGATCTCAGCCTAGCTGGCAAGCTAACTTCCAATACCCTCTCTGTCCAACCAGTGCTTTGTGTCCCTGCCCAGGTAGCTGACACACCACACACACACTTTGAGAAGAGGTTATACAACCACACAGACCCTCCTGGGACAAAGGCTGGCACAGGTTCTCCAGCTGTGCCCCATTACCCAGGCTATACTGTAGTAATTACTGCCACCACCAGCTAATAAATATCAGCTACTCAAAGGCTCTTAAAAGGGTGCCCAGTTATTACTGTGCAATATTATTATCCAATGGTAGTATGACTAACAGTCAAGACTTACTTTAGAGTGGCCTATTACAATAACCTCTATAAATATGCAATGTACTCTAGAGCTTATCTCTACACAAATCAGCCACAGGTAGAAGGTTTTAAAAATATTTAATAATAATTAATTAAAACACAAGACAAAAGTACTACACCACAAAGATATCTAAGAGTTCAGAGATCACACAGAAACTTAAAATAATACAGTAGAACAGGTCTGATTTGAAATAAAAATACATAATTAATCCTTACCAGCTTTAACTATTCCTACAAGAAATCACAGTGTTAAAACTTTCATGTGAGCACAAGGCAGAGTGCTGATAAGTTGGATATCAAGATCAAAATGCTCTTTGGTCTCTTGTGAGAAATAGCATTTCAACATTACAAACAAACATGTTTGCTGGGTCCCTCCCCAAATTACATAATTTTTGACATTTAGGTTTTCCCAGGCAAACAAACTGCATTATTTAGCAATCTAACATCTGTATAGAAATTTACAACAATAGAAGACATTTCACATGTATATTCTAACAGAAACTAGAGCAACAAAGCACCTTCCTCATCTAAATTCTGGTCATAAACTTTAGCCTTAAAACAATGGGCATGAAATCTTCATCCAGCCATCCTGGAGCCGAATTCTAACATGAAAATGTACAACATGCTTCACTGGGCCAGTAGAGTGCAATGTTGTCACATATTTTGCAGTTCCACATTTCACAGTGTTCTTTTACACTCAAGAAAACATGCCTGTATTTTACATTTATTTAAAAATGCCAGAATTATATATCAAATTCTATTTGATTAGGCTGATAGCCTTTGCCCATCTCTCCCCAATCATCACATCTCTTCCCCCCGGGGAACTCAAGCAAGTTTTTCAAGTGTCTCTTTAGAAACATCACTTGAGAGTGTCAGGTCTATATGGGTGTACCTCACCCCATTCCCTGTCTTAAGAGCCCATCTGCATTGGCATTGCTACTCCCACTGCAGAGCTGCACAGACATATCATATGCTTGCAACCCCAGACTCCATCTTAGAAACTTGCCATTTTGCTGACTGGCTTTGTTTAACCATGTTAGAGGGTTGTGATCTGTCATCACAGTGAATTTTCTTCCATACAGATAAGGCTGAAGTTTTTGTAGTGCCCACACTATGGCTAGACATTCCTTTTCTACCACTGCATAGCATTCCTCCCTGGGATGAAGCCTATAACTGAGATAACCCACTGGGTGCTCTTCTCCCTCTGAAGAAATCTGGCTAAGTACAGCCCCCACCCCATAGTTTGAAGCATCCACCTGCACAGCAAAGTCTTTGCTGTAGTCTGGACGGGCTAACACAGGGGGTCCTCCCAATGCTTCTTTAACCTTCTAAATGCCTGCTCACATGCTGGGGTCCACGCTACCTTATCTGGCCTGTTCTTCCTTGTCAGATCTGTGAGGGGAGCAGCTATGATACTATAATTGGGAACAAACATTTTGTAGTACCCTGCTGTCCCTAATAATGCCCTCACCTGCTTTTTGGTAACAGGTGCAGGCCATGCCTGAATAGCTACCACTTTGGCAGGCTCTGGTATTATCTTACCACTCCCCACTCTATTGTCTTAGGTAGGAGACCTCTGCCATACCCACCTGCCATTTGCTCAGCTTAATGGTCAAGCCTGCCCTCTGTAGTCTGCCCAGCACCTCCCTGACATGCTGAAGGTGCTCTTGCCAGGAATGGCTGTAGATAGCAATATCATCCATGTAAGCAAGGGCAAACCCTCCTGCTCCTGCTAAGATATGATCTACCAGCCTCTGGAAAGTTGCTGGGGCATTCTTCATCCCAAAGGGCATCTTTGTGAACTCATACAAGCCAAAATGAGTCACAAAGGCAGATTTCTCTCTAGCACTGGGAGTCAAGGGCACCTGTCAGTAACCCTTGGTAAGATCAATGGTTGTAAGATACTTACCCCCACCCAGCTGCTCTAGGGCCTCATCTGTCCTAGGCATGGGATAAGCATCTGACTCTGTGTGACTATTTAATTTCTTGTAATCCACAGAGAACCTGGTGCTGCCATCCTTCTTTGGCACCAACATCACTGGTGAGGCCCAGGGACTGTTGGACTCTTGAATCACCCCTAGTTCCAACATCTCCTGTACCTCTTCCCTCAGAGTCTGTTTGACTCTCACAGGCAGCCTATAAGGGGCCTGCCTGATAGGCCTTTGGGGTCCTGTATCCACCTGGTGCTGCACCAGGTGGGTGCTCCCTGGTTTCCTGGTGAACATTCCCCCAAACTCCTGCAACACTGCTTGGATTTCCCGAACCTGGGTAGGAGAGAGCTGCTGGGACATTGCTACCCCTTCCACTGAGGTGTCAGCCTGAGCCTCACTGAAGAGATCAGTCACAAAATCTCTCTCAGACTCCTCCTGCAATCTACTGCAAATGCTCAGCACAAGGGCCACCCTATCATGGTAAGGTTTCATCATATTAACATGGTACAATTTGTGCCCCTGCCATCTGCCTAGCACTTCCACCATGTAGTTAACATCACTTACCTTTCTTACCACCTTGTAGGGTTCCTCCCAAGCTGCTTGCAACTTATTCTGTCTGACAGGAATGAGAACCATCACCTGCTGCCCTACAGCATACTCTCCAGCTCGAGCATTCCTGTCATATCACACCTTTTTCTATTGTTGGGCTTCTTCCAGATTCTCCTGGGCCAGGCCCATGAGTTCCCTGAGCCTTGTCCTGAGGTTCAGGATATATGCCACAACAGACTCCTTGTGAGACTCACACTCACCTTCCCACTCATCTCGATTTGAATCCAGAGGTCCCCTCACCCTATGCCCATACAGCAACTCAAAGGGTGAAAAACCTGTGGATTCCTGGGGAACCTCTCTGCAAGCAAACAACAGATGGGGCAAATATTTTCCCACTCCCTCTTAAACTGATCTGCAAATGCCCATAGCATGGACTTGATTGTAGAGTTTAACCACTCAACAAGACCATTAGTCTGGGGATGGTAAGGGGTGGTCTTCATGTGCTTCACCCCACAGGACTTCCACAGGAAGCCAGCAGGTCTGACATAAAATTGGCACCTCTGTCAGACAGTATTTCCTTTGGGAAACCTAGCCTGCTGAAAATCTCTAGTAAAGCATTTGTCACCTTCTTTGCCTCAATGGAGGACAAAGCCACTGCCTCAGGGTATCGTTTAGCATAATCTACAATCACTAGGATATACGTTTTCCCTGTGGAACTTGGGGTACTCAAAGGACCCACAATATCCATAGCTACCCTCAGAAATGGCTCCTCAATCACAGGCAAAGGCATCAAAGGAGCTCTTACCTTGTCTCCTGCCTTGCCTACCTTTTGGCACTGCTCACAGGTCCTGCAGTACCCTGTTACATCTCTGGAAATTTCTGGCCAATAGACGTTTTGCATAATATGCCTCTTTGTATATTTTATGCCCATATGACCTGCAAAGGGAATATCATGGGCTATGGCTAGAAGCGTCAGACAGTAAGCTCTAGGCACTACCAACTGCTGTACTCTCTCACCTTCTAGCCCTACCTCAGGGGTCTACTCTCTGTACAGTAACCCTTTGTACCAGTACAGATTCCCCCTTCCCTTGAGAATCAGGTGCCTCCTTAGCTACCTGCTTCAGGCCTTGCAATGTAGGGTCTGAGAGCTGAGCCTGTCTCAACTCTCTCTCCTTGTAACCCTTAACATCTCTGCTTCCACAGGAAGTCTGGCATCCTCTGACAGCAGTGCCTCACTGTCAGCCTGGGTACTACTACTCACCTCTACCTTTGCAGTTACCCTGTCCAAGGGAACATCAGTACCCACAAGCAGCTGTGGCTCACATTCAGTCTCACTGCTACAGCGTAGCTCACTCTCTGAAGTAACTACCTCAGAAGTCCTGGCTGCAAGTATGCAGTCTGTCTGAGTCTCCCCCAGGCTGCCAGACCCACATGCTTGTCTCCTAGCCTTACTGCATGTAACTGCATAAGTACATAGTACTGCCTCATCCAAATCCTTCCCTCTCAGGACATCTACAGGATGGTAGTTCCATACCCCTGTTGTCTCAAGACAACCCACTGCTGGCATTTTGTCTTTCCCACTTACTGGCTCCCTCACCTTTGATTCCCACCTTGCCTCCATGGACATCTGTATGCCACATTGCCCCACTGGTTGCATTCAAAACATTTAACCCTAGCTCCTGGACGTGTACCTGGACTAGTGGCTTCCCCTGCTACTGGCAGATTCTGCTGGGGCAGTCTGTGCTGCCCACCATGGGTTCCTTTAGACTCATGAGCAGTACTGGGAGTCCCTTTCCTGTGCAGGGCTACCCTGTTTGCTAGGTATAGGTCTCCCTTCTTCCCCAACTCCTCTGAAGTAACACACCGTCTATCAGCTAACCAGATCCTCATGTTCTCAGGCAAAGTGCTAAGGGCCTGTTTCCTTATCAAAAGGTCAGCCAGCCCTTCAGAAGTGTTGACCTGACATCCACTCACCAAGCTATGAAAATAAGTGCTCAGTTCAACAATATATTCACATACATTTTTATCTGCCTTGCATTTATGCTCACAAAACTTTTTCCTATATATTTCAGGTGTTAGCTTAAAACATTCTAATAAATGTATTTTTACAGCAGTATAAACAAACAGTCAGTGTCATGCATTTTTGCTGAAGAAGTTACAGCTTTACCATGGAGCAAGAGGGTCAGGAACTGTACCCAGAGCCTTTGGTCAACTTCATACTGTTTACATACCCGCTCAAACATATGAATAAAGCTATTAAACTTATCCTTCTCTTTAAACTGTGGAAGAAATTTACTGACCTTTTTTTGCTTCTGGGGTCCGGTTACTCCCTTCCCCATTACCTCCATGACTGAGTCAGCATTTCCCTCTCATGACTCCTCTGATGTTTATTTTCCTCAGCTTGTAGACTCCTCATTTTCTCGGCTGCTTCCAGTTCCATACGCATGGCCTCCAACTCAAGTCTCTTTAGCTCCAGCTGGATTTTTAAGTCCACTGCAGAAAGGTTGAGCTGGCCATTCTCCGAGGATATTGTATCTCCACTGTCAGTCTGATTGTCCTCCCGGCTGCTGTTTTCTGATGCAGCTGTAACCAAGGCTGCAATCAGGTCTGCTTTAGTCAGGTTTCCATGCACCAGTCCCCTAGCCTGGCACATCTCCACCAGCTGGCTCCTTGTCAGCTTTCCATACTCTTCTGCTGACATGCTGCCTGCTCACCCTGACTAACACTAAGCTAACAAAAAAAATAAACAATTGTGATCTGAACTGTGAGTATACACTGCGTGGCTGTTTTAGAGTACAAAACACTTTTAGAGATCACTGTACATAAGCTACAGGAATTCGCTCTACCCACATCACTACAAGTCAATTAGTATGTAAAGTAGATCCCACCACTGCCAAACACTTGTGATGACCGTGCCTTGACCCAGCAATCAAGGAGCCTCAATCCTCACCACTAACCCCAGGGAAGTCATCTCCTAGAAGAGGAAAGGATAACTAATACAAACAGTAAAGTACAATTTCCCTTAAGTGCACACAGAGATCACAGTCAGTCTAGGTCTGGTTGCTCCCTTGCTCTCCAGGTCCCCAATAAGACTCCCCACTGGCACAGCTATAGGGTCCAGATCTCAGCCTAGCTGGCAAGCTAACTTCCAGTACCGTCTCCGTCCATCCAGTGCTTCGGGTCCTTGCCCAGGTAGCTGACACACCACACACACACACACACACACACACACACACACACACACACACACACACACACACACACACACACACACACACACACACACACACTTTGAGAAGAGGTTATACAACCACACAGACCCTCCTGGGACAAAGGCTGGCACAGGTTCTCCAGCTGTGCCCTTTTACCTAGGCTATACAGTAGTAAGTACTGCCACCACCAGCTAATAAATATCAGCTACTCAAAGACCCTTAAAAGGGTGTCCAATTATTACTGTGCAATATTATTATCCAATGGTAGTATGACTAACAGTCAAGGCTTACTTTAGAGTGGCCTATTACAATAACCTCTATAAATATGCAATGTACTCTAGAGCTTATCTCTACACAAATCAGCCACAGGTAGAAGGTTTTAAAAATATTTAATAACAATTAATTAAAACACAAGACAAAACTACTACACCCTAGAGATGTCTATGAGTTCAGAGGTCACACAGAAACTTAAAATAATACAGTAGGACAGGTCTGATTTCAAAGAAAAATACCTAATTAATCTTTACTAGCTTTAACTATTCCTACAAGAAATCACAGTGCTAAAACTTACATGTGAGCACAAGGCAGTGCTGATAAGTTGGATATCAAGATCAAAATTCTCTTTGGTCTCTTGTGAGAAATAGTATTTAAACATTACTAGCAAATGTTTGCTGGGTCCCTCCTCAAATTACATCATTTTTGACACTTGGGTTTTCCCAGGCAAACAAACTGCATTATTTAGCAATCTAACACCTGCACATAAACTTACAACAATAGAAGACATTTCACATGTATATTCTAACAGAAACTAGAGCAATAAAGCAACTTCCACATCTAAATTCTGGTCATAAACTTTAGCCTTAAAACAATGGGCATGAAATCTTCATCCAGCCGCCTTGGAGCCGAATTCTAACATGAAAGGGCACAACATGCTTCACTGGGCCAGTAGAGTGCAATGTTTTCACATATTTTGCAGTTCCACATTTCACAGTGTTATTTTACACTCAAGAAAACATGCCTTTATTTTACATGTATTTACAAATGCCAGAATTATATATCAAATTCTATTTGACTAGGCTGGCAGCCTTCACCCATCTCTCCCCAATCATCACAGTTAAGATAACTTAAATATAGTATCAAAGATTTCTGTAACATTTAGAGAAAAGGCTAAAAATTGTTTTTCTTGTAAAGTATCCACAAATTTGCCATTTTTAGCCCCCCCCCCCACACACACACACACAAGACAGAACTGCAGAAAGAGAGACAAGTGGCAACCGTATCAGCTAGGTGCACTGACACTGTTCTTAAAAAGGTCTCGTATGCTTTTTTGTGACATTCTTCCTGAGGGCAATGCATATCTGGTACATATAGATCCATGGTAAAAAATTCCCACAGACTATGAGTCAGTCCTTCTAGTGGTAGAGTGCATGAGAATTTTGTAGTCCACAAAGGAAATATGACTACTGATGACAACTATAATATACAGCTGAATTTACTTTAACATACATTTCTGTGTGGCCTTGCATTAAAAACAGTAAGAAAAGGAAATCAGAAGTACTTAACTGTGTTTAAGTGCACACAAACACACACACACACAAAAAAACAGACATGTGCATTCAAACACAGTACTGCATCCCACATATAGTAATCCACATGTTACATGCATTTTTACACACACACACACACACACACACACACACACACACACACACACACACACACACACACACACACACACACACACACACACACACACACACACATATCTGCATGTGTGTTTATGTGTAGATGCACATATACAGTTACACAAAATTTCCATTTTGATTTGTTTTTTTAAGACGTGAAGTACACACACAGGCATATAATCTACTTCTGCATTTTATACACACACTCACAAACACACACACATATGTTTTTGTACATGTGTAGTTTGCATGTATATATATATATATATATATATATATATATATATATATATATATATATATATATATATATATATATATATATCTATGGTTCCCCTTTGGAAGGTCGAACTGCTGAAATCTTGAAAGTCATATGGTCGAGACCATATACTCGATATTTCAGAAGCTTGATCTTCTGAATGGGGATCGGCATACAGCGCAGAATGGGAGATTTCCCTTTCTGTGCTGTAGTGCGATCTCGGAGTTAGAATAAATAAGTAGCAGGGGGTGTGGGGGGTGCAGGGGGGCTTTCCCCCTACAGAAACATTGTTTTGTGTTTTTTTTATGTTCCTTTTCAGAAGGTTGAGCTTCTAAAATTCAAGCATATGGCTTTGGCCATATGACTTTTGAGATTTCACTGGTTCGACCTTCTAAAGGGGAACCATATATATATATATATATATTATATATATATATATATATATATATAAATATGTGTGTGTGTGTGTTTGTGTGTGCAATATGGGTACATCAATTCACTATTTATAGTAAAGTTAACATAGTAGAGTTAAGCATTATTAATGTTTACATTCTAGTAAATGTTGCTTAATGTTCTACTTATTCACTGTCACACACTGGCTGTGTTGAGTGTGCAATCTTTGCCAATGTCTTTATGTCAGTATTTTTTTCTTTGTATTGCTAAATGCATTGATTAGCTTTTATTATCTTTACCAATGTAGTCCAAGTTGTGGCTGAAAAGGGTCCTGGGACCAGTTCATTTGACTTGTTACCAAAGCATAAATAAATATGAAATATAAAAAAGGGGGTGAATATGACAGAAATAATTAAGGAACTAGTAAAACACATTTTAATTCTGCATCATTCATGAAAGAGAGAAAAACTTCCTAGTGAAGGCATTGGGAAGTAGCAGACAGACTTACTTTGGAGTCCTACTACTTATCACCTGCACATGATACAGCAAGTTTCATTTACTGCATTGAGCATTTTCACACCTCAGTATAAGAATGTGGGGGAAGGTCTGTCAATTCTTTTAGAACTACAAAAGAATCCCTTTACAAAAGCTTGCTATTTACCTACATTCTTTTGCTGGAACTAGCTAACAGCTATTTACAGCATAAAACAAGCTCTGACAGACACATAAATGAGGCTCATTCAGGGAAGTGCCGAAGTAGCTCTGTTACAGAAGGTGTGTTAGAGGACAGTGATCACAGTCCTGCTATTTTATCTCAACAGCATGAGAAAACAGCACCACTTCCTTATGTCTAACATGACTCGTATAAAGAGAAATTGAAACATATTCTGGGAAGAAGGAATGAAAGCAGGAAAATAAGATCAAGTTACCAAGGTAGGCCCCAACATCTACCATTTTGTGTGAAACTTGTTACAGCTGTAAAAGAAGCACTCAGAATGATTTTGAGGCATTAAAATAGCTTGGAATACAAAGACACAATAAAAAACATGTTTGTGGGTGGTTGGAGGGGACTCATGGGTTGAATTCCAAAACAAGCTTCAGAAGTTCTCCCTTTCGTTTTGAGTTTTTAATACTATACTTGGTCAATGGGTTTTACTGCACTCTATGCTTGTATGCTTAAAGTCACCTTTATGATAGTTTCCTAATTGAAAGAAAACACTGCTGTTTGTGGAAACTAGGTACTTAACAGTCCAATTATACCTGACTGGTTTCATGAATAAATGTTCATACCTAGCAGTAAACAGTAAACTGGGGAATTATACTACCTTTTGTAAGCCAGATTGCTCACCTTTCTATTTTGTTTGCTTCTTCCCCATCTTATTCTCATCTGTCATCATCAAACACCACTTGCTACAATAACCCTCAGAATATGGAAAATACCTCTTTATAGGCTGGTTTACCCTTCCAAACATAGGAAAAAGCAATACACTGGGCAAAATGTAGTCTGCTGCCTCACCCTGATGTTAAAGCTTCATTAATGGGAAGAGGACTACAGTTTCCACAATGCATTGTCATGGTGGTGGTGGTAGTTGCACTTATATTTTGCTGTCCCTTGTAAATTTTTTTATTTTTCTGGTAAATTACAGAGGATTACTATCAGTCAATAATGTCTAACATGCATTCCAACATCTCTTATTTGCTCATCATATCTCATATTTGTTTAGTAAATTAATGCTGATGCAACTACTCTTGATCTATTAACTTTTAAGTGACTTTGAATAAAATATTTAAAATTAAAATTGTCTTTAATTGGGTCTTTTTTTCCACCTCACCCCCATTATTTTGGGTTCGTCTTGTCCAGGATACCTCAGCAAAGATGATGACGACTGAAACAAATTCTATCTTATTTTACAGGCCAGCTTAAGGGATTTTTACAAATCAGGGTAAGTTAGCCCTATTTAGGGTGGCCACGGTGGTGCAGCAGTTAGCGTTGTTGCCTCACAGCAAGAGGTTCTCTGGTTCGATCCTTGGCTGGGCTGCCTTCTGTGCAGAGTCTACATGTCCTCCCTGTGGTCGCGTAGGTTTCCTCCGGGTGCTCCGGTTTCCTCCCACATCCGAAAGACATGCTGTTGGTGGATTGGATACTCTAAATTGGCCCTAGGCATGAGTGTGTGTGTGTGTGTGTGTGTGTGTATGTGTGTGTGTGTGTGTGTGTGTGTGTGTGCGCGCCTTCCGTGGAAGGTTGGGTGCTGGGCTGGCAACTCTACACTGTAAAACGCCACTGCCAATCATGAGCGGACAGGTGATCTGCTGTAGCGACCCCTGAAAGAAGAAGAAGGGTAAGTTAGCCCTATTTGTATAAATTCCTAAACCCCTATCTATGCTGACATAAAAGTCCCAGATCACATAAACACACTATTACTTTTTTACTAGCACAGAATATGGTATACATTTGGGCTTGGGATAGTTAGAATTCAAAGCTGAATACATGCCTGGTCATTTTACTATCTGTCTTTATAAACACTTCATTTGTCTCAGTTGTCTCTAGTCTCAAAAATTCATGTATACACCAGAAGTACTGATTGGGTGGGGGAAGTGGGGGGAGGGTTACAAACATGGTTAGCAATTCATATTCATTTACTCTACAAACAAAATATTGTTTTGCAATGCTGGGCTGCTGTTGCTTTCTAATTGTCCATCCAGCCCACTAACCTGCTCCCATACTGTGACTGTGAAGGAGTCCTTCAGAACTAAGAGAACAAATTAATAAAGGAAAGAACTCTGTTGTGACTTGCTTTGCCACTTGATGCTGAGTCTCAAAGCAAAGTCTGACAGAATTTCATGCTTTAGTTTGTTTGTACACATGTAAAATGGCTTGAGTTTTTGTTTTAAATTTAAATCAAATAATAAACTGTTTACAAAAAGCAAGTTAAGCTCTACAAGACTGCTAGTAGAATGATGTGACCAGGTTGCTTCTCTGACCCTGGATTTTGGCTACTTTACCTTATCCATCTACAAAGTATGAGTGAAGTTAAGAAGACAGGCAACAATGGATGGTCTGCAACATAAGAAAGCAACCACTAGCAGACTGGCAGTTTGTGGCCACATTGAGGAGAAATGAATTTAAATTAGTTAATGGAAAACCTAAATTTGGTTTGTAATTAACACAACAGCTGTCTGACATCATTGCAGGATATGCCTGAACACACTCATGATTACTAAGGAACACCAAGAGTGTATTTTTGGATAGTTTAGTTATGATCACAGGGGTATTTACCTGGTGCAACTAGAATAATGGATGAAGGCCAAGCAGTTCCGAAGGAAAGAGTAGGAAATGTGGGAGGGCAAATAGGCAGAGTAAAAAAAAAATGGTGTGTGGAAGAGGAAATTAAGCAGTATCTGTTACCTGTAAACTGCAGTGCTGCTTCCAGGATAGTAAACATAAAACATGGTGCTTCTGACATTACCACAACGTCCAAAAAAACTCAGCCAGCACACAGTTGTACCACTATACCCTAATGCCCAGCAAATGGGACACAGCTGCGCTTGTTTGTGTGCACTTCATATGCCCAATTGAAGAATTTTCCAAAATCTTTTAGCAGGAACATATCAGGATACCACAGAAACAAGAGTGGGTCTGTATTTAAAATACAACTATCATTACAGTACACATAAATAACAAAAGATTGCCTATAGTTGTGAGGCTTCTGTAAAAGCTTGTTGTCTTTTTATAACTTTTATATACTTTATAATAAATTGCATTCTGTGGATTCTGAAAAAAAAATAATGAGTACTTTTTTGTTTATTCCAGCTACAGGCACTGGGGCACACACAGGGCGAGTGGTATCACATACCCCCAGTGTGCCCTCATGTATCACAATCAGTGTGTGACAGTAAGAAAACATTTTTCACTCCTACAATATTTTTCTTTATTTCTTACTTTCAGCAAGTTGTAATTCATGGATGAAGTAAAAACTATACAAGCAAAAAACAAACCGCAAATGGTGTAGGTAAACGGACCCTCCATACAAGTTAGCAGCAATATCCAGAAAAAAAGGAGGTACCAGACCATGGCTAAAATACCATAAATGTATTTCACATAAAGATGAAAAACCTGGCTAGAGCTTTCACAGCCTAACAGCTGCATCATCAGACATTATAAAAATCCAACTGCCCTTATTTTTAAAAATAACTTCAGCCAATGCTTAAGCATTTCCAATTAAGTGCATAATAATACTTAAAGCAACATTTAAAATACTATATGTCTATCATAAATACATTTTAAAGATAACACATTTTACCTAAAAATACATGCGCTTTAACAATGCAAAAAGAATACAAAATATACAAAAATATATATATACAAATATACACATATATGCATATGGCAACAATTAAAAACACATTAACTAATACAAAACAAATTATTCACCTTCTGAGCGGTCTATTGGATAATCTGGGCTGGACAGATATTTTATCATTTAAACCCCTACCCATTTTAGCCGTGGTCTGGTATCTCCTTTTTTTCTGGATAATGAAGTAAAAACTCTTTGCATTGTAACCAATTAGTTATTGCTCGCTCCACTCTTATGGTCAGACAGCAGATCATTTATTTATTTGAGATTTGTTAACCGGGTTGCTCCAACTGGGCTGCAGAGCCATTTTTCAGTGGAGACCCCAGGAGAAAAGCTCCACAGATAGACAAATACAAAAACAAAAACATCACACATAATATACAAATGTATACATACAGGCAAAAGAAACTACAACTTATAAATGAACATGTTAGAATACAGCAGTAATACTGAGGTTTCAAACAGCCATGGTATATGTTAACTATATAAAATATAATATAAAAAGTTAGATTCCATCTAACAATCATCATCAGAGAGAAATTCATGGTTGGTAGAATAACACAAGGATCTAAAAAGAGTAGATCTGGTAAAGTGAAAGAGCTGAGAAGGGAAGGTGAAGAGGAGAAGGAGTAATTTAGGTGGTAGTGGAACAAGGACAGGTCCAGGATTTAGTCAATACATCCTTTAGAAGTTTTTTGAAGTTGAGGAAGTTGCCAATGATCATAATCCTATTTTAGGTGTACTTTGATGCTGCTCTTGAATTGCACATCGCCAATATAGCACTGGATGATAATGTCACCATACCATGTTGATCAAGTGATGTGACAAGACTTCTCGACTTCATGCCATTTTTCTTCCATTTTATTCTATCACAATATCCCCCAGCTGGCCATTAGCAATGTAGATGGCCTCAAGGCAAACCTCATCTCTGCCACTAGTCACCATTTTTGAAATGTAGCTGACATATGTAAGGTTTTATGATTCATGATGTTATGTTACTTACTTGTATTGTAACAAGTGAGCTCTTCCACAAGAAAATAATATAATCATAATAAATAACATTGTATATGCGCATATAATGTAATCTTGCATCATATACTATTTTTTACATAAAATCATAAAAATACAGTATACACTGATGGTAATATTATAGCCACAGTAGGCAAAAAGTCAAAGGTGTGATTGTGAATATGGCAGTATACTGTTTTAAAAGTCGTCCTTTAATAGTCTGAAGCATGCTGACATGTTTTAAAACTCCTGTAACAGGTTGCATCTTGCAATGAAACATTTACTCATGCTTGCTTCTTTTACAGCATAAAAATTAGGACCATATTTTACAGCTGCCAGCACAACATATACTGTAATAACAGGAAAACTGACTTATGTCACCTTCTTTGTTTATTACTTTATTTTTAGGGAATCACAGCTATGTAGTCCTTGTTATGGATGCACATATACATTTTCCCACAGGACTGAAAATATGCATGCATGCAAAAGCTGAACGTTCCTTTCTAAAAAAAAGTATACGTGATAGATGAAACTGAATGAATATGCCTTCAGTCAATTTTGATACAGTTGTATCACAGCCTCAGAGATGCAAAAATCCAAGTAACCATTCAGGGCAATGTAAGTCGTATTTAGGGAAAGAAATATTTTATGTAAATCTGATATGATCATTATGGTTAGTTGCTAGCCCCAAATGTCATTGCCTATTTGCACTCCTTTTGCACATTAATATAGCTGTTGCCATACCTATGACATGATTTTTGACACTTAATGGTGACATCTGTATTCATTATATTTTTACCCAGTGTTGTTCATTTGATTTTCGTTGAGACCAGTACACCTCCTCTTAAAATCCCATCACTGAAATAAATAAATAAATAAATAAACATTACAGCATAACCTTATGATTAGTGACAGCTTCAAAAGGCTTCTGCCACTTTTCTGCATTTTAAATCAGAGATGATCTTACATTTTATTAATTCTCAAAACATTTATCAATTTCTTTCAGTTTGGTATACTGTTTATTGGGGTGGTTCCATAAATGTACAACTTTCATGGTTCTTGGGTATTAGCTGTTTGCGATGTATTACTTTATATAGCTTTCCCTTTACTTGTGAAGCCAGAATTTATTTTATGGCTGATAGTTCTAATTCTCTACATTTGCATATTTGCACTGCTCATGAAACTGACTACCTGCCTCCTCTTTTCTTCACTTTTAACTTTTCCATTTATGCATTTCATCTAAATAAGCTCACAAGTCAAATTTTATTTCCAGAGTGACTGTTTGTACAGGCTCACCCATCCAGGATACAT